>NC_088927.1:38192500-38312500 GCF_038396675.1 Hydra vulgaris
TGTCATAACTGACAAGATCAAAAACTTTTTCGAAATCAAAGAATATTGCATAAATTGATTTGTTGTTATCTTTCGCATGACTTCAGTCCTTTATAATTTGAATAATAGCGTCTATCGTACTTCGGCCTGGAAGGAAACCGAACTGTTTGTTTGAGACTCATATATATATATATATATATATATATATATATATATATATATATATATATATATATATATATATATATATATATATATATATATATATATATGTATATATATATATATATATATATATATATATATATATATATATATATATATATATATATATATATATATAAAAATCTTATCATTTTTTCGAGACGCAATAAAGAGAACTAATCCTTTTTAGGTTGCAGAGTAGTTTATATTCATTTTTGAATCTAAACTACTCTGAAAAACCTTTAACTAGTTTTACTGCTACTATTAAGGATACTAAAAGAACAAATGAACTCAAAACCGCATCATGCCATGGAAACCATCAACTGACAACAAAATGCCGCATTCAGTTCACATTACGAAAAATAATCGAGAAAAGCGGTATCTTAATCATTTTCATCTGGAAACATACAAATGGTGTATTAAGATAGAAAAAAGGGACTATACTGCAAACATTGTGCATTATTTTCATACTACCGGACTGCAGGATCTCACAAACAAGTTGCACTTTAGAAGCAACGATTACAGGTGTTTGCTAAACTGTTTGGCAAGGACGATCTAACAAGTCACGAAAAAGCAACATATCACAAGGAAGCTGTTGAAGCAGGTAGTTGTTTTTTAAAAAACTATAATAAACCAGCAATGGATACTGTAAACACTCAACGGCTTCAACAGATTTTAGAAAATTGTCAACGATTAACACTTATTGTTGAAACAATTATATTTTTAGGAAGGCAAAATATTCCTTTTAGAGGCCACAGAGATGATGGCAGCTTATTAGACATAGACGATGACAACTCCGATGTGATGACTAATGATGGTAATTTTCGAGTTATTTGTCAATCGGTTATAAAAATGTTGGAAAAAAAGTTACACCTTTCTTCAGAAAAATATGTCGGTGTGGGAACAGATGGTTGTTGTGTTATGTTGTCATTGCAAAAAAGAGAGTTGAAATCCAACAAGTTGTGTCAAATGCTGTTTGGTGTCCATGTTATAATCATGCTTTAAATTTAACTATAACCAAGTGTTCGAACGTGCAGTAAGAAATGTTTTGGGGGTTATAAGCGAAGTTGTTGCTTTTTTCAATGCTTCTGCAAAACAAAATTTTATTATAAAAAAAATGCTAAATTCACCACTGCTTTCACTCTGCGAAACACAATGGGTTGAAAGACATGATGCTTTGCTGACGTTTAGTGTTGAGCTGCCACAATCGATGCACTAGACAATATATCTAAATGGAATGACAGAACACCTTCATCAAAAGCAAGAATTTTATTATTATCAATTAGAGAAAGTGATTTTTTTTTTGTGTCTTTAGACAGTGCAGTGCATGAGTTCTCCTGAAAATATGGGCTCAGTCAGTTGTTTCAAAAAAAAGTTTAGATTCACATAGAGTAAAATATTGCAATAAAAATCTGTTAAATGTTTAAGGAAATTTTTAATGCCGCAGAAAAAATAATAATTGAAAAAAATGGTATCTTTACTTCAAAAGAATAGTACAACTACAGACATGTCGTGAAAATATACATTCACATACAAATTGAAGAATATTATAGGCAATTAACATCCCTCTACTTGATTGCGTTGATCTTGGACATAAGTATACGTTTTTTTAATGAAAATTTACAATGTCTTCAAATCTATGCTTTGATGCCAAAAAATATTATTACACTGAATCATAAAGATATTGTTGAAACTTTTTCTGCAATAAATAATGCCTATGGCGTCATTCTTGGACAATTTCAGATAAGTATCCAAAACTTACCCGCACCTGAAATTACATCGAAAGTTGAACTATTGTATTGCAAATGTATAAGGATGAAAGATGAGGGAGGAGTCACATTACTACCTCCTGATCTTTCTGTTGTTTTTGATTTGTGGGACTAGGTGCAATATCTAATCACTCACAAGTTGTTTCAAATTATCAAGTCATGTCCTGTAAGTGTCACCAGAGCTGAACGTAGCTTCTCAACATTGCAAAGAATAAAAAAATGGCTTAGAGTTTGAATATGTTTAGGTATGCTTTTTTTATAAAAGATCACAAATACTAAATACAAAAAAATGTTTTTCAAATCATGTATTTTCAATAATTTTATTAAAGAAGTTTATTGTCAATAAGATATGTATAGACTCAATTATACATTATTCTCTCAATAATTTTTGAGAAAAATGGAAGAATTGAAATAGGGCAATAAATATTTATATTAGTATGATCGCCGGTCTTGAAAACAGGAATTATCTTAGCTATTTTTAGATGATCTGGATCCATGAATGATAGATGCTCTAAATACTTTATAAAGAATGTTTTTGATAACATTGCATGAGTCGATTATAATATTTTCATTAATGCCATCAGATCCTGAAGCCTTATTTTGTTTTAATGATTTAAAAGCATTATCAAACTCGTCATAAGTCAACTCAATAAAATCTATGTTTGAATTACTAAGAGTTTGTACATCATTAAAATGTTTATTATCTTTGTATGGAATGCTATTAGATAATTTTGTTTTAATATCACTTGATTCACTTTATATAGTTTTACCAATTTTCAATGTAAGTGACAGCGAGTTAAAATTATTTTTCATTTTTCCTGTTATTTTTTTTATTATTTGTCATACGCGCTTTGAATTTAGCTTGCGTTTGTTGAGCAAGTCAAAATAGTATTTATATAGCATTTTTGCAAAGTTTTTTGAAGAAGCTTTTGTAGGTTTGATAACTTATTTTAAGTTATTCCAATTTAAATTTTAAGTAATTAACGTATAGTTTTTGCTTGATTTTTAAAAATTTTTAAGGCCTAAAAAATCCAAGGAGATAATATCTCTTTTGTTTTTAGAATTATTTCACAAAATAAAAAATTTTTAACTCATAGTCTTCATAGAATATTATAAAAAGGGTGCTGTGATAATATATCAGAATCATTATATCAGAATCAAAATTTATATGGTTCCAGTCTATTAATGAAAACCGTTCTTTAGAAGAGATTAAATTTTTATTATTGTATGTTCGCTTTTTTATTTTCATTTTTTCGTTGTTCAATAGTTTAGAATCTACTAATCATTAGTTAAGATATGGTCAATTAATGACGATGAAAAATTTATAATTCTAGTCGGTCGGTTGATTGCCTCGAATTATCGAGTTATCGGAATTATTATTGATCGGTATTGTTCCCATTTCGAATAAATTGTTTTAGAAAGTTTTAATGTTTTTATTTTCACAATAATAAAAACAGTTTAGGTTAAATCTCTATTAAGATAAGCTTTTATTCTTTTCTAGATTAGTTTTCTCTAATATGTTCTTTTGTAAAAAAAATTTCAGTTTTACCAGTTGGTGGCCTGTAGCAACAGCTTATTAACAGGTTTTCTGATTTCTTGTTGATCAACTCAATTGTTAAAATCTTATTATTTACATCAGAAACACTTGTATCGCGTTGAAATTTATACAAAAGATTGTTTTTTACGAAAAAAAGAACTCCCCCTCCACGCTTAGGGTTCGTCCATAAAGTACGTACGCTTTTACTTTGAACTCCCCCCCTCCCCGCATTTCGTATACGTTTTTTTGAGTACCCTCCACCTTCCAAAAAGTACCTACGCTTTTAACCTACCTACCCAACATTTTATGATATTTTTTTAGTTTAGTGTCTCCTTACTTTTATAATTGACACCTGCCCCCATCTTATAACGCCATTTAAAACTCCCTCTCCCTCATTAGCGTACGTGTTTTTTGGACGATCTCTTATTATTGTTTTGGTCTAAAATAATTAGATCCAGGTAGATGGAGGTTTGAATTATTTTCATAATCAAAAAGTGAGCACCAAGTTTAGTTACGCAAATTACGCTGAGAGATTTATCAGTTTCACAAATAATATTTAGGAAGTTTTCATAATTCTTTTTTAGACTTCTTATGTTTATATGGATTACATTCAAATAATCGTTATTACTTTTATCGATTTTTACAAAGTTTTTGATTTCGTTTGGGTATAAGTGTATTCAAATTCAGATGTGCTAATTTTGTTAAAATTTGAATCAGTTCCTTCATTAAAGTTATTGTTATAAGCTTGGAAGAAGCTAAATAATTTTTTAAAATCATGATAATTTAGTATTATTAACTCATTATTATCATAGTATTATTAATTTATAATTATAATAACTCATTATTATCATAGTATTATTAATTTAGTATTATTAACTCAAAAAAGCATGTAGGGGAAAATCGGGTAGCCCCAGACGGCGGGTAACTCCGGACGCTAAAATGTGCAGCTTATGCCAAAAAAGCTATGCAATTTTAAATACTTTAAAAACATTATTTGAGTGAAAATATGGCATATGCAAAATGTCTATCATAACATGCCGAAGCGATTGGCTGGAGTTGCAAGGTATTATTTCCCACCACCAGAAGTACGATGTGACAACATGTTTAATTCACAAAATAATCTAATTTTTATGTAAACTAATAACTTTTTATTGATTAAAGATTTTTATTTGGAATATTTATTTAGAAAAAGTTTGTGTAATACTTAAATTCACTGGTTTTAAAACTAGTAATTTTGAATGAGGTAAGATTGGGTGGTATTGGACACATGTTTGGAGGGTGGTATTATTTTTTAATCCATTTATGCATTAAAAATGAGCACATTTTTTATATAAATAATAATACATTTAATATAATGCTTATACCCATAATAGTAATTCGTTTAATTCCAATAAAAAGACCTAAGATTTGAAAAAAGTGTTTTTAAAGTGTGTGTATTTTCATTAGTGTAAAAAGTTAATGTTTATATTTCTAAATGATGACATTTTCATTTTCATTACCTATAAATCAGAGGCAATTTTTAAAGGCGATTTTTGTTTTTAATGTGTTGAGAACATTCCAATGCTAATTAATTATATATTATATTAGTGTCACACGGGTAAAAAAGAGGTAAAATCGTGGTTAAACTATGTGTCCGGGGCTACACTCCAATTTTAAAACACGTCTGTTTTTTAACATTTTTGCTTTTATGTTTTGTATATTATTAAGTTTCACAATTATTATTTTTTAGATTCTAATTCAATAAACAAATGTTTAAGCTTTTCTCAGATCACTTTCCAATTTTTTTTTCTATAAACAGACTCCATCAAAATAAACTTCTCATTAAACGATTTTTCACAGAAACAAATTGTATAGCATTCAAGGAACAATTATCTTTACTTCATTGGAATCACATTAATGATTCTAATGACGCTAATTTAGTCTATAATTCGTTTTTAAAAACGTTTTTTGAAGTATATGATATTAGTTTTCCGAAATATGAAATATTAAAAAAAAAAAGATATAACGTCGCCATGGATTACGAAAGATTTCAAAAAATGTTCTAAAATCAAGGAAAATTTGTATATCAAATACTTAAAAACTTAAAAACAAAATCATTCGAAAATAAAACAATTTACAAGACTTATGTTAAAAAATTTGAAGTCCTAAGAAAAATGTTAAAAAAAAGTTATTACATAAATTTACTAGAAAAACGTAAACAAAATTTAAAACACACATGGGAACTATTAAGAGAAATTACAGGCAGTAAGAAATCAAAAACAGACTCTTTACCAAATGCCATCAAAATTAATGATGAAATTTTTTATAATCCGTGAGTGATAGCTGATAAAATAAACACATTTTTTATTTCAATTGGAAAAAATTTAGCTAAAATTATTTAAACCGAAACAGAAAAAATTAATAATTTTAATTTCCCTTTACTGTCTTGTCTAGATTCTTTTGAATTATCTTTTGATGAGTTTGATAAAGCATTTAAATTGTTTAAGTCAAATAAAGCAATTGGTCATGATGATATTAGCGGAAACGTGGATATTAACTATTGACATATGAAACCATAAAAAATGTTCTATATAAATGTTCTATTTTAATGTTAAATCGATCAAGGAATATTTTCTGATCAGTTAAAAATAGCAAAAGTTACACCAATATTTAAAGGAGGAGAGTTGTTGAATGTCAGTAATTACCGTCCTATCTCTGTTCTCTCTGTTTTTTCTAAAATTTTAGAGAGAATTCTTTATAACAAAATTTTCCAACATCTGTCTCAAAATAATATATTATATAAAAATCAATATGGGTTTAAGAAAAATAACTCTACTGAGCACGCTATACTAAAAATAACTCAATATATTACAGATTCATTTGAAAAGTCTAAATTTACTTTAGGCATTTTTGTTGACTTATCAAAAGCGTTTGATAAGATTGACCATAAAATCCTTTTTAAAAAACTAAAATATTATGGAATCACAGGAAATTTTCTTAAGCTAATAAAAAGTTATTTACACAATAGAAAACAATTTGTTCATTTTCACCAATCATCGCGATCTCAATTATATGAAATAACTTGCGGAGTTCCTCAAGGATCTGTACTAGGACTTCTTCTTTTTCTCATTTACATAAACGACCTCTATGAAGCATCCAATTTGATGACAGTTATGTTTGCTGATGACACACTTTTTTTTTTATCTCATAGCGACATAACGACACTATGGACAATGAACTAATGTAAATTTCTCAATGGTTTAAATCAAACAAACTTTCTCTGAATATTGAAAAAACAAAATGGTCTTTTTTTCATTCTAACTCTAAAAAACGTCTACTTCCATTCGAGCTTCCTCCTCCTCTTATTGATGACGTTATAATAAAGAGAGCAACATGTACAAACTTTTTAGGAGTTTCAATTGATGAAAATCTCACATGGAAAAAACATATCGAAAACATTACCTGCAAAATTTCGCAAAAGTATAGGTATATTATATAAAGCAAGAGGCATGTTAAATAAACATATTTTAACTCAACTATACAACTCATTCATTCATTGCCACATAAACTATGCGAACGCGGCTTGGGGTAGTGTTAATAAAAGTAAATTAGAACCTCTTCATCGCCAACAGAAACATGCTGCACGTCTTATTAATTTTAAAGACCGTTTTTCACATGATAAGCCTCTTTTTATTAAAATGAATATTTTAAATATATTTCAACTAAATATTTTTAATGTACTGTGTTTTATGTTTAAATGTAAAACTCGTACAGCTCCGGTTTCTTTTCACCATTTATATTCCTTAAAAGAAAAAAAAATATAATTTACGAAATGATAATTTCCTTCTTCAACCAGTTTTCAGAACCAATTTAGGCAAGTTTTGTATTTCTTTTCGAAGGGCATTTCTATGGAACAATATAGTTTTGAAATATTTTGATTTTTCTCAAGACTGGAACTTTTTCGCATTTAAAAGGAAATTTAAAAATATCATTCTCTCAATTGAAAACATACTTATATATTTTTAAATTTAGTTATTTTGATTTATTTATAATGTTTTTACGAATTCTTATATAAAAAATATTTGGTTGACTATATACTTGTATATTTAAATTTTGCTTTATTAATTTTATTTTTGTCTATCATGTTACTTTAATTTATACATTTTATACCTATCAAGTCTTGTATTTTAAGTATTTATATAAAACGTTAATTTTTACTTCTAACTTTCGCTTTATATACTTTATTTGACTGCCTTATTTATTTTATACACATTACAAAATTGTTTCAAACACGTAGCGATTGTAAGCGGTTCTTGATGACAAGATCATCTGATCTTCTGCAAGTCTCAACGTTCTTATTTTATATGCAACAAAGTATGTAATTTTTATTTATATGCATTTTTCTTTCATTTATTTTATTGCAATAGTTATTGTGAAAAAAAAAAAAAAAAAAGTTTTTAATTAAGTTTTTTGATACTTTGTTTTCTATTAGTACATATGTACTAATAGAAAACAAAGTCTATTTTTTCCTTACGTGTCCGGGACTACCTGACTTTTCCCTATATATATTTAAAAATCATGTGTATATCTGTTGTACTTTTTTTTTTCAAATTGTTACCTGTTTGTAATATCAAAGAACTATACCTTAAAATCAGAATTATTTCTTCAATCAACTAAATGGAGGTCTTGACTTTACAATCTTATATAGATTATACTCTAATTGGTGATTTTAATATACAACCTTCTGATAAAATAATGAAAGAGTTCCTTCAACTTTATTAATGGATTAATTTAATTAAACAATCGACTTGTTTTAAATCGGTAATAAACTTTCATGTATAGATCTTATCATCACTAATAGAAAGCTGTGCTTTCAACATTTGAATACCTTTGGTACGGATGTGAGGGAACATCATCAACTAATATACACAATGCTTAGATAGACGTTTTTTAATGTACTACCTAAAAAACTAATATATAGATCATTTAAAAATTTTTCAAGCAAAAAATTTGCAACAGCCATAACAAATTAAATTCTTGTTATGATTTAGATACTAGTATCTAACTTTCTGACTCACTAGAAGCTTCTAGTGAGTCAGAAAAATTCTAGATTTGTATGCCCTTCTTAAGTTTAAAAAACTCAGAGGTAATAAAAACCTTTTTAACTAAAGGCTTATGAAAAGCATTTATGCTCCGCTCAACAACTGATATTTTGGCGCTAATGTACAAAAAACAGAGAAATATGGTGGTAAATTTGAACTGTAAACTAAAGAAAAGTTACTTTGGGCAAATTTCTCAATTTCAGATATATCTCTCTGGAAGTTAACCAAACCTTTTCTTTTAGATGAATCAGGAAATTTACTTTAGTTGAAAACGGTAACATCATCTCTGACAACTCTTTATTAACTAATACTTTTAATAACTTTTACAACGTTTATAACTACTTTATAAACGTTGCAATGCCATGTGGTAGCACAAGCTTCATAGATTCGTCTTTATCTTCTTGCTCTTTAGACCCAGCGGATGCAGTTATCGAAAAGTGTATTGATCATTCCAGTATAATAAACATAAAGAAAAATTTTTTAAATGTGCACACATAGTTTCCAGTTCTGTCAAATTACACCTGATGATATTGAAAAATTAAGTCATTAAGCAATAAGAAAATTAGAGTCATTAAGCAATAAGAAAAAGACTACTCAACGCCGTTAATGCATGTTCTGGAAAATACATGAATTTTGCGTTTTTATAAAAAGGTTATGTTTCACTGCATTTTTTTAGCCCAAATAATTTTTTTTTTCCCTCGAGCGCTTTAATTTGTCTACTAAGTCAACTTTTTCTTTAATTACTAAAGTTTAGATATAAAATTTTGCTTTATAGTTGATGAACCATATTTTGGTATAAAATGGTGGTGCTCTCAATGAAGATAAAACAATAAATTGTGAAAACAACTTTTTCAAATAAGTTTTAAGCTTATGTTTAATTTCTAACCAGTCATATGTCTGCAAACATATTAAAGGTCGAAAAAAATTAGTTATTTCTAGTTTAAAATCTGTTCTTTCCATTTTATATGAAAGTTTTTATTAATTTGAGTGTGAAGAACACACAAATTGACATACGACCAGTTAGACTTTTAAAATTAAACCTCTTAATGTTTATTTAAAAGTCTAAGCTCAAAATTTAAACATTACTGTGATATGAACCACCCCTATTTTATAATGCCATAAAACTATTTTGTTAAAATTCCGGTCTATAAATTAATATAGATTAATGTAAACATGTAAAATAGCGGGCAGAATAAAATTTACTTAACCAAATTTAGAATACAAGTAAACAACAGATTTATAATAAAATTAACTCAATTTTTTGTTATGTCAGAGCTGTCTATTGCTGATCCTTTAACTTGCGGTTTCTCTAAAGTTGCAGTATATATAGCTTTAACTGAAAAACATAGAATCAAACATTTAGTAAATGAAAATTATAAAGTTTTTAGATCAAATGTGCTAAATCATCAATACAAAATTTATATTGAAAAAAATCCTACTTTTCACATTGATTATGAACAAATAAAAAAAAAAAGCCCGGTTATTTTTAACCATTTAAAAAACTTAGGAAAGACCAGGTCAAAATTGTCTTTGAAAGATATTTTGCTTACCTTTTCCAAAGAAAGATTTAATAATTTAGAAAGCTCAAAAATGCTTCATAACTTTTTTTCACTGTCAAGGATTCATAGCTAACAAAAGATTAAAATTAGTGTTAGAAAAATTTCCTGTCAAATGTAAAAGGTTCAAATATAAAGCAGAAAAAAGAGGAATGTATAGAAAAAACTTTCAATCGCAACTCATAAAGCACTGAACAAACTAGAAAACATTTTCCACCACATTCACAAAGGCTATGAAAATCAATATACCTAATCCACAAAATAAAAAAAAGAAACACAGATATGATGCAAATGAAATAAAAAATGATATTGAAAATCAATTGAAAGAAACCTTAACAGATAGGCATTTATATACGAAACCTCAGCAGATAAGTATTCATAAACACCTGAGTATTTAGATTTATATATAATAAATATTGTTTGTACATACTGTATATACTACACAAGTGTGTGTGGGCTTGCTGTGCCAGAGAGAGAGAGAGAGAGAGAGAGAGAGAGAGAGAGAGAGAGAGAGAGAGAGAGAGAGAGAGAGAGAGAGAGAGAGAGAGAGAGAGAGAAAGAGAGAGAGAGAATGTACTCTCTCTCTCACTTTGTGTTACATACATATATAATATATGTATATAAAACAAAGTATAATAAAAAATTAACTTTTTACGGGCATTTGGTGTTCTTGCATCATTAAGCAATAGAGATAAGCTCCGCCTAACCCATAGTTTTGAAACACAAAAAAATGCGAAAAAAAGAAGAACTATCAGCTATAAAAAGTGTCATTTACAAACAAATGATTTGGTTAAAATAAGAATTAACTTCAAAACAGATTTGAGTTAAGTCAATATTTATAATTACAATGCGTCATTATGTTAAATTTAGGACTGGTATAGTCATTAGTTGGATGAACTAATGACTTATACCAGAGTTACCCCTGGTTGAAGTAGTATGTAGGGATTTTTCTACATAAATCAAATAAAGAATCTAATAAAACCTAATAAATATCAAATTGAGGAAAATTTAACTTACACCATTACAGTTCTTACCAGCTCAAAAGATCATTAATTATAAATGATGTATGCATTTTTTATAATTTGGACAATATACACATTAATTAAATGCAACAGATGGCCTTGGTATTATAATTTCAAGTTGTATATTTCAATATATATATATATATATATATATATATATATATATATATATATATATATATATATATATATATAATATATATATTCATACACACATACTTTAAAACGCTATTCACATCTAGAAGGAACCTCCGAAATGTGGAAACACTCACAGGGCTCGTTTAACAATCCATATGACAAATGTGTTCTAAGTACAGAGAAGTACTAGCCATTCCTTATGTAGTTATGTTATATACCTTCTAGCATACTAAAGAGAAGGATTAAGGATTGAAAAGTGCATATAGTGAGGCTTATACAAAGTTTTTTTTTTCTACCACTAATTTAGGGAGAGAAAAAAGCAAAAAACCCTGTCAGTTCTATTGAGAAATATTCTTGGAAACAAGTTGAGTGTTTGGATGAAATTTCATCCTACCCTAATGGTTTTAAAATAAACTTTTCTGAACTAGCACATAAATTTTCTGTGACAAACAAAAAAGGTAATAATTTTAAATGTCTGCGGTATAGTATATTTACAAAAATAATAAACTTATAATAAATGTATTATGCTAATAAATTAGTTTTACCATAACAGTAATAAGTACCAATAAAAAAACAAGAATATTAAACAAAATAATTTTTAGGTATTACACCCGCAAACGGAGGCCAAGTACTGAAAAAACATTTAGAATCTATGAACTGTGATCTAAAAAGACTAAATCTAAAAAGAAAAATGTCAGATAATACATACTTTGATGGCACTAATATTAATAATATACAGTATAGAAGAAAAAAACGGAGGTATTTATTACCTTTTCTTCACTTATCATTAATAAGCCAAAATTTTCAAATTTTATTAGTCATTCATGTTTAAATTCATTTATAGGTTAAACTTACATCAGAGATATATCTTTGCCTTGAGAGCCAACTAATAAAAAAATAAAGCAGCTACTCAAAAAAAAAAAGGACGATGGAACATATAATTCAGATGAAAAGATTGTACCCCAAAGATATGAAAAAGTATTTATATCATCTGAAAACTAAACAATTACAAAAAAAGAAGTTCATATTGAAGACAGAAAAATTTCCTTAAAAGATATAAGACTAAATATGCTTAAAGACCATGAGATTTTTATGAAAGTTTGAAACGATAATGAACTAGAAGCACTTTCTCAAAGGCAAATTGTTGATGCTCTTGATAATATTCAGGAATAAAAAGATGAATATGACACCTTAACTAAAAAAGAGCTGATAAATATACTTAAAACTTATGAAAGAACAAGGAATTTAATGTTTTGGTATGATTATCTAACCACACTCACTTTCTCGTTACAGCTAGCGTAATGTATGATACAGCCATATTTTTAAGTAGCTTTGAATATAAACAAAAGTATGGAGAAGATATAAATGTTCAATCAGAGGTCGAAAAGTCTTATTTATACATACTTGATAGATGTCCTTCCAATGATCAGCAACTTTTATATAGCAATCACAGGATTAATGACATTTTGCAATTGAACAATCCTTTAGAATTCAAGGGAACACCTATTTAAGATGTTGCACGAATATTCAAAGGTGACAATCCAGCAGCACAACTGGAAGCTGGTCCATACACATCCTTTCAAAATCGTATAGAACATATAAATGCAAGTTACACCTTACAGCTGGCAGTAACGGGTGATGCGGAAGTTATCGGACAAATCCTAATTTCATTATTTGAGCATAATAATTAGTTTTTGTGGTTTTATGCGTAGGCATAAACGTTCTATAAAATATAAACTTTATTATTTGAAACACAATTATTTAAAATGAGGTTAAATGCAGCTGAACGAGAATCTTTTCGAAAGCGACTAAAA
This sequence comes from Hydra vulgaris, assembly GCF_038396675.1. Lineage (NCBI taxonomy): Eukaryota > Metazoa > Cnidaria > Hydrozoa > Anthoathecata > Hydridae > Hydra > Hydra vulgaris. Next base: position 38,205,601 of record NC_088927.1, read on the forward strand.
ATGTTTTTTGTAAATAAACCTAATATTAAAAAAAAAAAATCGTAAATCATTTTGAAAAGGAAGGATTTGCTCGAAGTACAATATATGATAACCTAAAAAGACTTGAAACTGTTCAATCGTTTTCTGATAGAAAGCACCCTGGTCGTCCGACATCCTGGACTAGAGAAAAGAAAGCCGAATTAACGAGACTTGTCAACAATCGAAAAGGGGTCAGTCAGAGAAAAATAGGTATTAAATTCGGTGTAAATCAATCGACAATTGGTCGTCAGTTAAAAAAAATGAATGTTAAATGTAGAAAACGTGAAAAGACTCCAAAATACACTATAGAACAACAAATAAAGGCAAAGAAAAGAAGCAGGAAACTAGTTAACTAACTCTATAACACAAAATTGCTTCTAGTCATCAATGACGAAAAAAACTTTTGTTTTGCAGGGGACAACAAGCCTGAAAATTCTGGATACTACACAAACAACAAAAAGACATCCCCAGAAAATGTTCGTTTTATAGGAAAAGAGAAATTTCGAAAAAAATTATTAATGTGGATAGCCATATCTGACCGTGGTATGTCCGAACCATTGTTTCGCACTTCCAAGGCTGTAGCGATCAATTCATCAATCTATATTAATGAATGTTTAGAAAAACGACTTCTTCCATTTATTCACAAGTATCATGGAGACTTTAACTATTTATTTTGGCCAGATTTAGCAAGTTCTCATTATTCTAAAGATTCTCTAAATTGGATGGACCAATATGTCTATTACGTTGATAAAGAATCCAATCCCCCAAATGTGCCTCAAGCACGACTAATTGAAAATTTTCGGGGACATTTGGCACAGAAGGTTTACGAGGGAGATTGGCAAGCTTCAACAGAGCAAGTTTTGATTGATCGCATTAAACTAAAACTACAAGAAATTGATTTAAACTTTTTACAGTCGCATATAAAAGGCGTCAGAGCAAAATTGAGATCAATTGCAGATGGTGGTGTTTTTTCATATAAAAAATAATATATTTTTATTAAAAGATATATGCTTTATTTAAAAAAAATATAATAGTAGTTTGTTTTTTTATTTATAAATAAGTTATTGACGTTTTTATTTTTTTTCGATAACTTCCGCATCACCAAGGAAAACCAAATTATATCCATGTCTAAAAAAAGATCAGATTGAACAAGAGCTTTATGAAAGAGATATTCAACTTCCATTAAATACATCAGTCAAAAAATTAAAGGAGCTATTGGCAAATGAAATGCACGGAGTGCAGGGATTGCCTGCCCTTCTTTTTAAAAAACCAGGTTTTTCTTTAACACAACTAAATCTTTTACACTATGAAATTTTAAATAATGAACCAATGCATGATATTTCAAACCATATTAAAAATATATTTGATGAATTGCCATATTTAGAGGGAAAAAAAGATTTAAAAAATTGTAGAAAATATAATTAAAAGCTCTTTCAATGACATTGAAGCAAAAAATGCTGCCAACTATCGAAAAAGTTTAACAATAGTTACTAACTGGTTTCTAGAACATTACAAGGTTGGTCACTTTGTTTTTAAATTTTTACTAACTCTATGCGAAATACAAAAATCCTTTATATGCCAGAAAAATCTAGATCAACACACAGTATTCTTCGTTTAATAAATACCACATTTGTTCGTGTAATGATTATAAAAGAACATTTAGAAGCAAATTTAAAAAAAAAACAACCGAAAATTCTTTGGTGCATACTATCACTCAATCACATCCCATGCTCCACTACAGTATAGATTGTTCGCAGGTCGTACTTCTAATGTGGAAAAAGAAGAAGCAATGTTTCAAAATTTGAAACTGTCTACAAAAACATCTTCTAATCAACATTCAGATAATGTTATTTTTAATACAATAATCCGCAATCAAGCAAAAAATATTTAAAGGAAGGAAAAAAATTATGTGATGGTGTTTCAATACTTCACAAATTCTACCAACCATTACATAGTCTATTTAATGACAAAAAAATATCATTTACTTGGATTGAAAAGAATAACAATGAATATCAAAAACTTTTAGAAAAATCAGCTGACTATTTAGTAGAAGGCATTAATGGTGTTAATGTATGGTGGAAAGAAGTTGAAGATGGAGTAGTATTCTTTGATATAAACTACCCCAATAATTCGAAAAAAATATTTTCCCATTTTCATTCCTCCTCAATGCAACAACAGTCAGAGTACTTAGAAAAATGCTGGAAAGATTGTTTGAAAAACAAACACAAAATTCCTGCTCATAAAATCACAGTTAGTGCAAATGTGTTTTATTTAGACACACTTCAATACTTTCAAATTTAATAATATCAAAGTTTTCCAAATTAGTATTAAAAACAGTTATATAAATAATACAACTATTCTTAATATCAACATCTAATGTTATTATTATTTTATTATAAAAGATTTTAAATATTATAAAAAATATGTTTATAATGTGTTTACAACATTATCATTATGTAGTACATAACCATTGTATGTACAGTCAAGTACACAATCATTGTGTCATAATTTTAGCAGTATGCATACCATATTATGCATAATAACGTTATAATATATATATATATATGTATATATATATATATAATAACGTTATTATGCATAATATGATATGCATACTGTTAAAATTATGACACAATGATTGTGTACTTGACTATACATACAATGGTTATGTACTACATAATAATAATGTTGTAAACACATTATAAACATATTTTTTATATATATATATAAATATTATTTATATACATATATATATATATATATATAAATATATATATAAATATATATATATATATATATATATATATATATATATATAATAACGTTATTATGCATAATATGGTATGCATACTGCAAAAATTATGGCTCAATGATTGTGTACTTAACTGTACATTCAATGGTTATGCACTACATAACGATTATGTGCATATATAATTATAACTACATATATATATATATATATATATATATATATATATATATATATATATATATATATATATATATATATGTATATATATACACTACATATTAAATAGTTGTAACACTACATATTAAATAGTTATAACTACATATATAATATATGTAGTTATAACTACACATATAATATTTGTATAAATATATATATATATATATATATATATATATATATATATGTATATAAATATATATATATATATATATATATATATATATATATATATATATATATATATATATATATATATATATATATATATATATATATATATAGTATTATTATGTATATATGATGATATATAGTATATATATATATATATATATATATATATATATATATATATATATATATATATATATATATATATATATATATATATAGTATTATTATGTATATATGATGATATATAGTATATATATATATATATATATATATATATATATATATATATATATATATATATATATATATATATATATATATATATATATATATATATAGTATTATTATGTATATATGATGATATATAGTATATATATATAATATATATATATATATATATATATATATATATATATATATATATATATATATGTATAAAAGGTGTTTTTTTTAAAGGTATAGAACTTTAAGTTGGCATTACTGTTCAAGATGGCGACCGATTTAACAGGTGACAAGTGATTTATTCTCAGTTTGGTTTGGCAATTCATCATGAATAGACTCACGCCTGAAGAACGCTTGCAAATAGTTCAATTTTATTTCGAAAATAATGGTTCTGTGCGGAATACGTATCGCGCTCTACGTCCATTTTACTCTCGACAAAATCATTCATCAGAGCAGTTAATTCGATTAACCATGGAACGTTTTTGCACCACGTTTACTCTTATTGATAACTCGCATCCCCAGAGACGCCGTACGGTGCGTACAGAAGAAGCTATTGCTACTGTAGAGCGTAGCATTGCGGAAGACCCGAATGAGTCTATCCGCCATCGAGCACAGGAATTGGATCTGTGTCCATCCACTGTATGGAAGATTTTGCGGAAGGATCTTGGTATGCGTGCTTACAAAATCCAACTTGTGCAAGAATTGAAGCCAAAAGATCATCAAGCAAGGCGTAGATTCGTCGAATGGGCCCAAAACGAGATTACCGTTGTTCCCGATTTTCATAAGCGAATTTTCTTTAGCGATGAAGCGCACTTCTGGTTGAATGGTTACGTCAACAAACAAAACTGCCGCATTTGGAGTGAAGATAATCCTCAAGTGTATGTCAAAACACCGTTACATCCAGAAAAAATGACTGTTTGGTGCGCTTTATGGGCTGGTGGAATCATTGGTCCGTACTTCTTCAAAAATGATGATGGCCAGAACGTTACAGTCAATGGTGATAGGTATAGAGCCATGATTACAAACTTTTTTATTCCTAAATTGAACAACCATGATGTCCAGGAGCTGTGGTTTCAACAAAACGGCGTAACATGTCACACAGCTCGTGCCACAATCGATTTATTGAAAGACACGTTTGGTGACCGCCTAATTTCACGTTTTGGACCTGTGAATTGGCCTCCAAGATCTTGTGATTTAACACCGCTAGACTACTTTCTGTGGGGCTATGTAAAGTCATTGGTCTATGCGAATAAGTCACAAACGCTTGACCATTTGGAAGACAACATTCGCCGTGTTATTGCCGATATACGGCCACAAATGTTGGAAAAAGTCATCGAAAATTGGACGTCCAGATTGGGCTACAACCGAGCCAGCCGTGGCGGTCATATTCCAGAAATTATATTTAAAATGTAATGCCACAAAATTATCTTTCCAATAAAAAAAAACTCTTGTCAATCGAATAATCCATCGTTGTTTTATTGCAATTTAAATTTCTATACCTCTAAAAAAAACACCCTTTATATATATATATATATATATATATATATATATATATATATATATATATATATATATATATATATATATATATATATATATATATATATATATATATATATATACAGTGCTCGAAGTGGGAAAAAAAAGGTAGCGGGATGATTTTTAATATTTTCTAATCACCATCCCACTTATCCTAAAATTATAGATTTCGTATTTTGTGTAGATTAAATAAAGGAATTATAAATCCCTAGAGTATCCCTATAGTAAAAAACCTATATTAAAAAAACAACTTGAGGTCCGTTATATTCTTAAGAGACTGTCACCGTAAAAGATTGAGTTGAGTTTCACATCAAACGTCATTAAGCAATCAAAAAACATCTTCCAAAATGTTTCACTTTCATTTATAGACTTTAATGCCGGCGCTTCACAATTCATAAAATTAGCATCGCGATGTCCTTTCCCAAACCAATTAATGACATAATCCTTTGGATCGAAATGCGTAATTGGTGGACCTACTAATGAAATGATCATTAAACTCGACACAGTTTTTATTAATAAAGAGTTTCGCAAGGAAGATAAGATTATATTCATAGTAGAAAAAGAAAGCTCACATTCAGCTGTTAAAACAATCAAGGTATTTATAGCAGTTCTCAGAGGCTGAAGATCATTAGGGGTTTTATTACAGTCACCAGTGGAAATGTATTCACGAAACCCTTGGATTGCCGTAATTTCACAAATATTTAAAGTTTTTGCTAATTGTCTAATATCGTTATCTCCAAAACATGGATCTTGGTCTGCAAACCATTGTGGCTTATCAAAAATTTGTAAATTTTTTATTAAATCATCGTATTTTTCTTTGTTTGGATCATTTTCTTTGTCTTATAAAGATTTATGCGCAGCTCTAGCTGTAAACATTCTAGAATCAAGATTTTCACTTAGTTTACTAAAAAATTCATTTTGATTAATTTTAGAAACTTTTCCGATCTGTAGTTTGACGCCTTTAAATTCAAACTTTTCTGCTGCAAGCTGCGTTTGCGAATAATATTCACTTAAATTATTTCTCATTGATTGAAATATATGGTATTTTAAGGTGATAAGCCGATGTGCATCATATAAAGAAGTTTGCCTATCTTGTAATCTTTTAGAAAGATGTTCTAGTTCATATAAAGCATCTAGCATTAGTCCCATGTTGAGTATGAAATTGATATCACATAACTTATTTTTAAGACCTGCATATTGGGCTCGATCTCCTTCATTATGCCTTAAATCCAATGAAGATTCATGAAAGTGTTGATACAATGCTGCATAACTATTCCAAACAGCCATCACAGATCGAGCGCTAGATGACACCCATCTAGTGCCTAGAATTCGTCCAATGGAATTTAGTTTTACACTTTAAGCCATAGCAACAGTTTCCAGTTCTTTTTTGTTTTTAGGAGATGCACTGTAAATGGAATATAATTTATCAAAAAAGCTTTTCATGTGACAAATTGGTAAGATATCGCGCACAACATCATTTACTATAATCTAACTCTAATCGGTGATTGCTACAATTACCGATTAGAGTTAGATTATAGTAAATGATGTTGATTAGAGAAAAGACACCCAATTACGTAGTAAAAAATTGTTGTCAAAACCAAAATCGTGTAAAGCACATATAAAAGAGTTTGCAATAGACGAGGCTTCTGTATTTGTTAATTCGATAAGATCAAAATAAATACTATTGACAATATTTATTTCTGGAATGTTCACTCTCAAGCAGATTGACAGAGCAGACTTTTTGCTCATCGTGGTAGATTCGTCTATCATAAACCCTACTTTATTATCGTTATGAAGAATATATTTTTAAGTTAGCTTAGTGTGCATTTCATTTGAAATATGATAAACAATATCAGCGCATGCGTGATCAGATTGTAAAATACGTCTCATGTCTAAACCATTTTCTACCTGTAATAATATTAGTTCTTTCAAATCAGAAAATGGACGATTCATTTTTGCAATGTGATAAACAGTGCGAAATATGCGGTAGGTAGTTTCGTGCTGATTGATCTGCATTTTTGAACTAAACATCTCTATGGTGTTTTTTTGGGACTGAGAAATAATTTTACAAGCTTTTTCGTGTGCAATTTATAGTTTATGGCTTGAAAGCTTTTTCCTCATTGATTGTTATTTTTTTTCTTTTGTTTCGCCATACTCCTTAACGTTACCAAGCGTCCACTCGCTAGCCAATTTTATTCCTTGAGATTTATTTCATGTCATTTTCCAAATTACTTTTAGAACTATCACTGCTTAACTTTCTTTTCCTTCCGCTTGCTAGCCATTTATCCATATTTATAATAAGTACATTTTTTTTAAATCATAACATTTAATGTTGAGTAAATCTACTGTGTACTATATTTTATTTCACCAAAAAAAACTCTAATGATACTTTAACGAAATAAAATAAATAAAAAAAACTTTTTAAAAACAGCTTTCTATTCAATCGACTAAAAAGTAGAAAATAACTTTTTTCTGTTTCTGGTACTCGTGGAAATCATGTACTTAGTAATAATCACTTTTGTAAAGCCAATACTGGAAGACATTGAAGGCAATTCATGTACGTATGTAAACAAACAAACTCATCGAAGTAAAGGAATAGAAAGTTTGGCGCCTTTAGCTTTATATACTTTTAAAACGAATTTGATTTTGAAAGCATCTGACTTAAAAGGGCGCCAAACTTTCTATTCCTTTACTTCAATGAGTTTGTTTGTTTACATACGTACATGAATTGCCTTCAATGTCTTCCAGTATTGGCTTTACAAAAGTGATTATTACTAAGTACATGATTTCCACGAGTACCAGAAACAGAAAAAAGTTATTTTCTACTTTTTAGTCGATTGAATAGAAAGCTATTTTTAAAAAGTTTTTATTTATTTTATTTTCTACTTTTTAGTCTTGATAAAATTGAATTATTACACTTATTGAATTATTATTATTGAATTATTACACTTAATTCAAAATAAATTTTTATTGAATATTATTCATAATCATATGAATAATATTCAATAAAAATTTATTTTGAATTCTGTATATAATAATTAACAAAAATATTTGGAGCATATTTTTTTTTTATTAATTTAAATGTTGGTTTGGTCTTCTTCTCGGTTGATGTATTTGTTTTTTTTTGGACGCATTTTTATTTGTCTGAAATTAACAAGTGGAATATTTGTAAAATTTTTAATTAAATTTATATTGATAATTAACACTTTTTGATGCCTTCTCGGTTTCCGATATTTTTTTCGGAGTTCCAGATCTAACCAAAGGGGAGGTGGGGCATCGTAAATCTAAAATACTTATTGAATCAAACGTAACAAATATAGCTATTGTTAGTCGGCAAAAGATTATTTGTAAAACTTCAGGGCTGTACGATCAAAAGAATTGCTTCAAAAAGCGCTGTGAAGTTTTGGCCTCCACAAAAAAAAAATACGGACTCGTCAGTGAGTGAATAGAAAGCTATAAAAAAAAAAAACCAATGTCGCTTTTTGTTGCTTGGTAACTTTTTATTTAAAATACAAAAGAAAAGACGCGATATTTTATAATTATCGGTTTAGTTGTTGAGCTTTCTACCGTAAATTTTTAAATAACAGCTTAGTTCATTTAAATTCGCATATTGCCGCAAACTTTAAAATTGTTTTTACAAGTTTATTTATAGGAGGAAAATAAAATAAAATTTTCATTAGTTTATTATGTACCGGGATGGCATCCCACCCCAAAATATGCATTAAAAAAGGAGTGGGATGGTTTTCAAAATTTAAAAAGGTAACGAGATGGCATCCCGCCCCATCCCACCCCATCCCGCCTCACTTCGAGCACTGTTTATATATATATATGTATATATATATATATATATATATATATATATATATATATATATATATATATATATATATATATATATATATATATATATATATATATATGTATATATGATATATAGTATTATTTAATAACATTATTACTATAATAATGTTATTATATATAATATTATTATAATAATATAATTATTATAATATAATATTATTATAATAATGATTAATAATATTATATTATATTAAGATTATTATACAATATTAAGATTTATTATTGTTATCAAAAATTAATTTTTATTCATGATATAAAAAAATATATTACGTCTAATAATTAAGTAAAGTCTAACAAAAAATATATATATTCAACAAAGTATTGTGTTTCTTTACTACATATTTTCTTACTATATCGCAAAAGATATGTTAAGTTTTAAACAATATCTAAACAGATGTTGCAGACCGGAAAAAAATATGTTTGTTATCACCGAGAACAAGCAAGACAAAAAAGTTTGAGAACTTGCATTAACGGCGTTGAGTGGTGGTGATATACCAACTTTTATGTTAAAATATTATATTGTTCATTTTTGGGACAGTCTTACAGATAGCATAAATAATATTACCATATAATGATGGTAAATTTCCGTCATTTCTAAAAATGGCTGATGTTATAACCTTGTTTTAAGAAAAATGACCTAACAGATACTTTGAACTACCGTCCAATTAGTATTCTGCGAGCCCTCTCTAAAGCTTTTGAAACTAAATTATATGAACAAGTCTTGATATTTATTGAGCCTAGATTTTCCATATAAATTTAATAAATATCAAGACTTGTTGATATAATTGATTTAAGATCCCTTCAACTTTTGTGTGGTTTCCGAAGATGTTATCGTACTCAGAATGCACATTTTTTGTTACTTAATAAGTGGCAATGAATGTATCCATAATGGAGGGGTTGTTGGATACATCTCTTCTGAGATGTTTGACGCTGTTGTGTTAAAACACATACCGATGATATCATTTGCAACATCCCATATGGTCAGTAACTGGAAAGTTGCTTTTGCTTGTGCCAGTCCGGTGCCAGATGGCATATTTACAATACCTAGAATTTTCTCCAGATTACGAAGAGATGTATTCAACAAACCCTTCAGTGATTTTTTTTGGAGGTTTTCTCCACTTGCTCCAGCAATTGCATCTGCCAAAATTGTAAATTTTTGTCAGATAAATTGATTCGATCAAGTGTTGGTGAAGCACCTAAAGACAAAATTTATTTTAAAATATCTGGGTTTTTGTATTCATGACTTTGCTCACCATCAGTCGATTTGGTGACCAGTTTCTTGTGATAAATCGGAACTTCTACTTCGTAATCATTATTGTTATTGGGAATGTCAATAACTTCATTTTCTTTGCTATCAATATCACTATCAAGACTAAAGTGGTTTTTGAACCTCTTGTCGAACTTCAATAACATTTAGCTCAAATAAACAAGATATTGAAGAAGACTTTTATACATATATTAAAGTTCTTTAATATAATTGCGATAACTATTATTTATAGGACCAAAATAAGTACTAATTAAAATTAATGAAAAAATATACTTTTTCTAAACAAAAACAGCAGACGACAAAATGGCAATCACTATAGTAGTAAAAAAGGTCTAATATGGTTGTTATATAAAAGTGTTTATGTATATATAAAGTGTACAACACTTTATATATAGCACTTTATACATATGAACTGCATTTGTATATATATGCTATATGAAATATATTTATATATATGTAGTTATATATACAAACTTTATACATCAAAAAATTATGATAAATCAACAATATGATAAGGGGTCGTCCATAAAGTACGTACGCCAAAAATTTTGAAATTTGACTCCCCCCCTTCCTCCCTGTTGCCATGCGTACTTTTATATCCCCCCCCCCCTTAAAAGTACGTACGTTTCTCAAATACCCTCCTTAATACCCTCCTCAAATCCTCAAATCCTCAAATATCCTCAAATACCCTCCTTTATTTTTTTTTCTCCAAATATCTCCCCCCCCCCCATCCCTCTTTTATTTTTTTTTCTCAATAAAAAAGTTGATTAAAAAAAAAAAAAAGACGGAGGGTACCTTAGATACTTTATACGACCCCAAAGCCCTTTGTCTGCGCATTTTAAAAACGTCTTCAAGAATATATGCAAATAATAATTTAAATAAATTTAAAATACTTCGAAGGGACGTGTGTATTTGGGCGAGAGGTTAATGCGGCGGAAGTAGCCGACGGAGATTCAGGTTCGATTCCCGGTGAAATCCATGTAAATCTTTTATTTGTTTTAATAAGGAATTAAGTGTAAATAAACTATACTTAAGGTGGACGTTTTTTTCAGGCACCCCTCTTTAGTAAGTAAAAAACGAGTCTTAAGTGAGATCAGTAATATTGAAAACAAAGAGTAAAACCCAGGGGAGGGGCAACGGCAAATTTTGTGCCCTTTTGCTAATTTAAGAAGCTTTTTATTTTAGCAAAACCTAGTGGTCAAATTTGGAAGATTTTGAGACGCCATTGACACGTTTTTTTTTTTTTTTGGAAGGGGGGGAGACTCCGTCCCATCAACCACGACCCTCAGGTCTTACTCAAGGCCAGTATATAAGGGGTGGCATATGTGCATGCGCCCCGTTAGGATTTTTTGATGTTCCAGATAGAACAATTTCACACATCGTGCAAACTTAAGTTTGTTAATATGTCAAATGAGGTGGCCTTGCAAAAATTTTGGATGGCGGAGGCCTAGGAACAAAAAGCCCTAAAACATTTGCCTCCCCCTTCCCTGCCCAAACGTGAGGGAAATACGTAGCAAAATTTTTAACTTTACCATCTAAAACTAAATTTAAATTTATCGTCAGATTTTAATTTTTGTAGAAAAATATTGTAAATTACAAAAAAGTTATGGCCATGCAAAATTTACACCCCTCTCATTTAGGGGATCGGAAAATTTGCATGGTCATAACTTTTGTAATTTACAATATTTTTCTACAAAAATTAAAATCTGTCAATAAATTTAAACTTAGTTTTAGATGGTAACGCTGAAAATTTTATTACATTAGTGCCCTCACATATGGGCAGGGGAGGGTAAACGTTTTAAGGCTTTTTGTTTACAGGCCTCCGCCATCCCGATATTTTGCAAGGCCTGCTCATTTGGCATAAGTATAAACAAACTTAAGTTATGAGTTTGCACGATGTGTGAAAGTGTCCTATCTGGAACATCAAAAAATTCTGAGGGCACCCATACATGTGTGTGCATAGAGAAAAACTACACCCTCTACTCCATATACCATACATCTTTTTATGTTGGCAAACTAGAATCTTTAGTCAGAATGTAACTTTTCTATTGATTAGCTGGTTAATTGTGATAAATTAGAAAATCGAAGCACGTACTTTTAAATTGATACACCCCCCCCCCTCCCATACGCTTTCGTACGCTTTTTGAAGACCTCCCCCCTCCCCCTATGATTGTACGTACTTTATGGAAGACCCCTAAATAGGGTAATATATGCAATGAGAGTGTTTAGCCATGGTTATACTGGCATTGAAACATTTACTCAACTCGTGATTATGACTAAACTCATAACGCCCAAAAACTATACAAAAATAACACACAAAAAATAGTGAAAACTGCGGCAGATGTGTGGGTTTTGGTGGTCAACTAACAAATTCAGTTATTGATTGTTTGAATTTTTTTTTTTAGGTTGCCAATACAGACAGTTTGCATGTCATAAAAAAGCTCTAAGTAGCGTGTGACCATTCGGTGATTTTTATATGCCAAAATTTTTAAATAATAAAGCTCTAAGTAGCTTCTTTTTTCTTACATTTATTGTTTTTGATAAATCAGTTTCACTTTCATGTAGAAACCTGGATCAGAAATTTTAGTAAATGTTATTTATAGAATCAAGCTAATTTATTTGTTTAATAACTGTATAAACTGAAAATGTACGAAGTCTAGCAAAACTTTAACAACAAACTTATGTTAAAAATGTCTAACTTCAAATTTGGAATTTTTAATTGCTTTAAACAGTTAAATTTAATGATTTAAGTAAAGATTTTTTAGTAAAGTGTCTGCCGTGTAGGCAATTTGCTAGTATTTAGAACTCATGGTTATTAAATATATCATTCATAAAATAAAACGAATATATGCTGATTTAAGTAAAGATTTTAAATTAGCAAAGTGTCTGAATGGCAAAACCTGAGTGAAACGTGAGTTACAACTCTATGTTTAGTACTTTGATATAGGAAAGGCTACTTAAAAGTAATTATCTTAGATTGACCAGTTTAAATTTGGAGTATGTGATGCTGCTGCAATTTGGCGGGAAGTCTGTTCTTTTAGTATATAAAAAACTAAATATGAAATCAGAAACTTCTATTCTATTGCAAACTTATAAAGAAAAACGAAAAAAGCTACTATTCATGACCGTTACAGGATTTAGGGGTCCCAAGCATCCTTCAATTTAGGGCCCACCCCTCCTCCAGTTTTTGATATTCCCACAAAAAAGGAATATAACAGAAATTTCTTGAATTGCTGTGAAATGAGCAGTTCGTCCACCAATCAAAAAATCAAGATTGTGATAAAAAACCATTTTCCGAAATGTTGCCTTCTCTTCTGATTAAGTTTCTGTTGATTCCGTGATATGTTCATTCCCTTCAATTTCCTCCCCAGAAAAACATAAGCTTCACTTTTCGGTAGATTTGAAATTCAGAACTGATTTTTGCAGTCTCTGCAGCCAATCTGGCTTCTTCCGAAATTGTAGACTATTCCTCCTGAACAGATTTTATTAGGCTAATCAATGCCTAATACTTTTCACCTCAATATCAATAATTTCACCTGAGTATCAATAGTTGTCTAGCGATCAATTGATGTGAAGATTTTCACAAATTCCAGACTTGAAAGCACATTTAAATGAGCTCATACACCAAGGCACATCTAATCTCAGTTTTTTTTAGACATGAGGTTCAAGCTCATGTTCTTCCAAAGATTCAATGATTTGGCTGATTAGAGAAAGGGAAAATACTGTCCATCAAGTTTCAGATTGCTCAAGCAAAGGCACACCATGGAGCCTCTTTTACAATATTTTGTAGAGTTGTGGACTAGCAGAGAAGATTGTATATATGGTTTAAACAGTTCCAAGGAAAGTCTCAGCATATGTACAACTTGAGGCAGCATACTGTCCTCACAAATTTAGTGAATGAAAACCACAGGGTGAGAATATAGACAATAGGTTCTTCTTTTATAGGATTACTTTAACACCATTGTATTTTCCTGACATGTTGGCTCCATTGTCATAGCCTAGGCCAAGGCAGTCTTTAAAACAAATTTTTATTTACAGATCTTTATTAATTCTAGAAACTTTTCAATGTTTCTAGAATTAATAAAGATCTTATCTTTTTGGTATAATCAAAAAGATAAGATCTTTATTATTATATAAAGATCAAAAACCGCTTTTCAATTGAAAATATTTCAGGTTCTTCCTCATGTACTGAATAACGTTCCAATTCACGTCATTAAATGTAGCACTGTTTATGGACTTTTGAGTGCTCAGGAATTTGACTAAATAGATTTTTTTTTTTTTTTTTCGCCGTTAAATAATACATACAGTTTCGAAGCACATAAATAAAAATAAATATTGGCAGGGTAAGAAGAAGACTAATTTAGCCTTATCACCGAGCCCTATTCTCACGTATTTACAAAAACCGTACTACTTAAATATCTATAGTCAACAAACTATTTATAAAAAAAAAAAAAAAAAAAAAGTAAAATAGATAACAATTCCTTGTCATTTAAAGAAAAACTTAAAGAATAAAACTTTAAGGAAAGAGTAAGATCATTTTTTCAGAATAAGAAAAAATAAATAAGATATTATCATTTATTTAAAAATTAAAAATTTAAAGTAAGATTTAAAAATAAAAAGTAAATAAATTAATATACACCATAGAAATAACAAAAATAAATTAGTCAACTTCATAGAAATAACGTAAATAAATTAGCAAACGTCATAGAGGTAATACCATAATTAAGATAATAATAATAAAAAAAAAAATGTTGATACACTCAGTGACAAAGTATACGCAGAAGAGGCTCACTAGGTAGTGTTCTATTAGCTCCAAAAATTATTCTGCACGCGTGTTTTTGTTTACAGGACAATTTTTTTAATTTTGTATGGTTTGTACTTTCCCATGCAATATTGCAGTAAGTTAAATAATAATGAATAAAAGAGAAATATAAACTTTTCAAAGAACTACTGCTTAAAAATGGATTAGCCCTATATATCATTGCTAAATTTTTTGATATTTTATTTTCAATACTTTTTATATGTAAACTCCAACGTAAATGTTCATCTAAGATTACGCCTAGAAAGTTTACTGAGTTTTCTCTTTTAATGTTAGTGTTATTGATTATTAGATTAGGCA
The DNA here is from genome assembly GCF_038396675.1 of Hydra vulgaris. Classification (NCBI taxonomy): domain Eukaryota; kingdom Metazoa; phylum Cnidaria; class Hydrozoa; order Anthoathecata; family Hydridae; genus Hydra; species Hydra vulgaris. The sequence goes on from NC_088927.1 coordinate 38,220,769, forward strand.
ATTTGATGGGAATATTTTTTGATTTATTAACTTTGTGGAACAAAATAAATTTGGTTTTATCCACATTTAGAGAAAGTTTATTACTTTTGAACCACTCATTAACTTTCAATAATTGTTCGTTTGTTGTTTCAAATAGTGTATTAATATCACTGTGGGAGTAAAAAAGATTGGAGTCATCTGCAAAAAGAATACAATTTAATGGGTCTGTTGCTAAATTTAAATCATTAATATACACTAGGAACAACAGTGGTCCTAAAATAAAGCCCTGGGGAACCCCACAAGTTACGGCAGTCGGAAATGTTTGTTTTTGTTCATAAACTATAAATTGTTTTCTATCGGCCAAATAACTTTTGAACTAAAGTAAATTGTTCTTTTTTACACCATAGTGTTCAAGTTTTTTTATTAGTATATTATGATAAACGGTATCGAAAGCTTTTGACAGATCAATGAAAACTCCTAAGGTAAAGTAGTTACTACTGAATGCACTTGATATTTGATTTATTAGTTCAATCACTGCATGCTCCGTTGAATTTTTTTTTTTGAAACCAAATTGTTTTGAATACAGCATGTCGTTTTCTGATAAGTATTAAAAAGTCTATTGTACATTATTCTCTCAAGTAATTTTGAAAAACAAGGTAAAATAGATATTGGCCTATAATTAGAATTATTTGAGCCATCTCCGGACTTAAATATCGGCGTGATTCGTGCAACTTTTAGCTTTTCAGGGACTATACCTGTTTTAAGTGAAAGATTAAATATGTTAAAAATAACGAGGGTTCTATTATATTATATACTGATTTTACAACATTAACGTTAATTTTATCAAATCCAGCACTTTTGTTAGTTTTAAGGCAAAAAAAGGCGGTTTGTTCTTCCCTTTCTTTTCCATATCCTCATCATCCAATAATTGCAAAGGATGAAATCAAGTGTGGAGCTTGATTTTCAGGTGAAAATAATCAACATGAAAAACAAAATACTGCTGTATTTGCTGGGCTAAATACAAGCCAACTGACAAAAAAATAAACTAACTAACTAAAGTATTATCACTATTACTAATTCAACTGTCTTTAAAAGTGGCTATTATGTCTGTACTGCCACTGTAAGCTCAATTACCAGTAACAAAAGATTGCATGCTACTGTTATCTTTTTGTTGCGTTGAGCTTGTGGAAAGGACATCTTATGTCTCGGGAGTAGCTGTAATTCCAACATCAAATAATATTTGCCTTTCTTTTTGTAAAGTTGTTTCTTTTGCTTTGAGCAATCAGCTGACAGGTGACAGCACACAGGTAGAATTTCGTTGACAAGTGCCATTTTGCAGCGGAAAAAACAAGTGCAACTTTTTTGGTTTGTTTCATTTTCTTAAGTCTGGTCCGTGTCAACGTCACGGAAGTTTTTTAATAATTAAAGGAAGTATCCAGAAGCATGCAGAAGCTTCCAGAAATTTCCAGAAGAAGCATCTGGAAGCATCTAGTAGCATCCAGAATAATACAGAAACATTCAGAAGCATCCAGACGCATCCAGAAGCATTAAAAAGAAGCATCTAAAATCTTCCAGAACAGGTTCACACAGGTTCATTTTACTATATAAGAGACATGTAAATCGACATGTAATTCAGTCAGTATATGGAAGTCAATCAGTCAGTATTATCAAGACAGTTTATCGAAGTGAGTTTTATCAAAGTGTTTTATCGAAGAACATCAATTCAAGAAGTGAAATACAACAAGTGTTTCATTACATCAATACAGTCCACGTCCAACCAAGACGTTGTGTTCCACAGAGCATTATTGTATCATCACAAGGTAAATGTAACACGGTAAGCCTTGAGAAGCGTGATTATTTATTTTTATTATTTTTATGACTTCAAGTGCAACAATGGCTCCCGACAGTCTTGGATTGAAACTAAGAAAGAAAATTATTGGCGATTACGTAAGTGGAATGTAACAAAAAAGTGTTTGTGATAAATATCGCGTGAAAAAATGGACCGTATCAAGACTATGTTCCAAATATCGTTCTACGGGGAAGTTGGCAGCGGATAACAAAGGTGGAAGACTGTGTTCCACCACTTTTAGAGAGGATTCTATGATCGTCAGATCCGTCAAGAAGGATCCCTGGATATCATTAGTCGAGATACAAAAGCAATTAGAGCTGCCTGTATCGGACCGAACAATCAGATGATGTGCTGTTGAAGCCGGATTGTTTTCTCGACGCCCTTCAAAGAAACCGCTGATTTCACTAAAAAACCAGAAGAAAAGACTCCTGTTTGCTACGTCTCATATTGACTGAAATGTGCAGAAATGGCGAACTCACCTGTTCAGTGATGAATCGAAGTTCAACATCATTGGGAGCAATGGTATTTGCCGTGTACGTCGATCGGCCGGAAAACGCCTTGATTTACGTTACTGCTATAATACCGTGAAGCATGGTGGAGGCAATATAATGGTCTGGGGGTGTTTTTCTGCTAACGGTCTAGGTCAAATACATCGAAACGATGGAATAATGGACCGTTTCATGTATAAAAATATCCTGAAAGATGTTATGTTACCTCATGCTGAATGGAATATACCAATAAAATGGGTTTTTCAGCAAGACAACGACCCGAAACACAGTGCAAAAGTAGTCAAGCAGTGGTTTCAAGACAACAACCTATCGATGATGGATTGGCCGCCTCAATCTCCGGATTTCAACCCTATCGAGAACCTGTGGGAGATTGTCAACCGCAGAATTAATCGTGAAGGTGTTCGTAATAAGGATCAACTGTTTGAACAAAATCCAAAAGGCCTGGGCAGCGATTCCACAAAGTTTCATTGATCACCTGATCGAATCTATGCCTTTAGATTCGATCAGGTGAATCTAGAACTTTGTCTCTAAATATATATATATATATATATATATATATATATAATATATACATATATATATATATATATATATATATATATATATATATATATATATATATATATATATATATATATATATAAATATATATATATATATACACAGTATCGGACAAAACGAGTGCAACCAAATAATGCTAATTTAGTTTCTTTATATAAAAGTGCTGCATTTTTTCAATTTAGAGAAATAACTATGTAACTGTTTAGAGACAAAGTTCTTCAAGTTTTATTCATCACAAAGTTCATTATTTGTACACGAAAATTAATAAGTTAATCAATAGTATTAAAAAAAGTTGATTTCCTTATGGTCAAAACAAGTGTAACTCGACAAAATGTTGACCAAGCTGTATTTCGCTATCAATATTTCGTGGCGAATCCTTTGTTGTCGATCACAGCCTTGCATCTTCGAGGCATACATTCGATCAGGTGAACAATAAAACTTTGTGGAATCGCTGCCCAGGCCTTTTGGATTTGTTTAAACAGTTGATCCTTATTACAAACACCTTCACGATTAATTCTGCGGTTGACAATCTCCCACAGGTTCTCGATAGGGTTGAAATCCGGAGATTGAGGCGGCCAATCCATCACCGATAGGTTGTTGTCTTGAAACCACTGCTTGACTACTTTTGCACTGTGTTTCGGATCGTTGTCTTGCTGAAAAACCCCTTTTATTGGCATATTCCATTTAGCATGAGGTAACATAACATCTTTCAGGATATTTTTATACATGAAACGGTCCATTATTCCATCTTTTCGATGTATTGGACCTAGACCGTTAGCAGAAAAACACCCCCAGACCATTACATTGCCTCCACCATGCTTCACGGTATTATGGCAGTAACGTAAATCGAGGCGTTTTCCGGCCGATCGACGTACACGGCAAATACCATCGCTCCCAATGATGATGAACTTCGATTTATCACTGAACAGGACAGTTCGCCATTTCTGCACATTCCAGTCAATATGAGATGTAGCAAACAGGAGTCTTTTCTTCTGGTTTTTTAGTGAAATCAGCGGTTTCTTTGCAGGGCGTTGAGAAAACAATCCGGCTTCAACAGTACGTCTTCTGATTGTTCGGTCCGATACAGGCAGCTCTAATTGCTTTTGTATCTCGACTAATGATATCCAGGGATCCTTCTTGACGGATCTGACGATCATAGAATCCTCTCTAGAAGCGGTGGAACGCGGTCTTCCACCTTTGTTATCTGCTGCCAACTTCCCCGTATTACAATATTTGGAACATAGTCTTGATACGGTCCATTTTTCCACACGATATTTATCACAAACACTTTTTTGTGACATTCCACTTACGTAATCGCCAATAATTTTCTTTTTTAGTTTCAATCCAAGACTGTCGGGAGCCATTGTTGCACTTGAAGTCATAAAAATAATAAAAATAAATAATCACGCTTCTCAAGACTTACCGTGTTATATTTACCTTGTGATGATACAATAATGCTCTGTGGAACACAACGTCTTAGTTGGATGTGGACTGTATTGATGTATTGAAACACTTGTTGTATTTCACTTCTTGTATTGATGTTCTTTGATAAAACACTTTGATAAAACTCACTTCGATAAACTGTCTTGATAAATACTGACTGATTGACTTCCATATACTGACTGAATTACATGTCGATTTACATGTCTCTTATATAGTAAAATGAACCTGTGTGAACCTGTTCTGGAAGATTCTAGATACTTCTTTTCGATGCTTCTGGAAGCTTCTGGATGCGTCTGGATGCTTCTGAATGTTTCTGGATATTTCTGGATGCTACTGGATGGTTCCAAATGCTTCTTCTGGAAACTTCTGGAAGCTTCTGCATGCTTCTGGAAACTTCTGGAAACTTCTGGATACTTCCTTTAATTATTAAAAAACTTCCGTGACGTTGACACGGACCAGACTTAAGAAAATGAAACAAACCAAAAAAGTTGCACTTGTTTTGTCCGCTGCAAAATGGCACTTGTCAACGAAATTCTGCCTGTGTGCTGTCACCTGTCAGCTGATTGCTCGTGTCATGGCATGCTATGACTCCAGACTCTTGAACTGTTTGCTGTGGTAGTATAGTTCGTTTTGTTTTTAAGACATGTAAAATTAGTAACTCTTTTTAGCGTGGTTTGATGTTGGTTGCAAATGTTTTGTCCAATACTGTATATATATATATATATATATATATATATATATATATATATATATATATATATATATATATATATATATATATATATATATATATATATATATATATATATATATATATATACATATATAAATCAAGTTAATTATAATAGCTAAATGAAATTAATAAACTAAATTTATCATTAATAATTTATAAGTTAAATTAAATCATACACTCAAACGAATCGTTTAAAAAAACTCTTCCAAGTAGGCCATTTTTAAAATTTGTTTTGCACTGGATTTGATTACGTGACAACTTTTTCCGCAAAATTCAAGATAAGCTTGTAAAAAAGATTTAAACAAAAACTTTTCCAGACTAGAGTTATTTCTATTGACTATGAAACTCGCATGCTCTATTGTTGATGGCATTGAACATTTTGTACTATATGTGTGCCAAGTAACTTGTTTGCTTTGAGGCGAAATGACAAAAATATGGGGGAAAAAAAAGGAATAAAACCAAATAAAGATTATTGGGTAAACTTTATTTGGTCAACCACTGTTGGGAAACCCCTAAAGGCCGGTTTTCACTATACTTGGAGACCGATTTAACTGCATTTCTTCCATGTTTGTCAAGTTTTTTCATTGTTAAATTTTTATTTTTACAGAGCTCTAGACAGTGAGTTAGCGTCAAAACTGCAAAAGATTTATACAACTGGATAATGGAATTTAGATATGCATAATTGATTCCAAATTGAATCAGAGAGCTTGATACTCTAGTGTCAATATCTATTTTATTAAGTATGGCAAAAAGTAATTTTTATGTATCCCAAGTAAAACCCAAATGGTCAAGTTTTTTCCCGGAGAGTAAAAGTTCCGTTTTGACAGCATTAAGCTTTATACCGTTTAAAATGTTGCACATATTGCACGTTGTAATAAGTCTTTCTAAGCCAGATAAAGTAGAGCTAAGAAGAATGATGTCATTAGTATAAGCTACGACACCAGTAAAGTTTCCAAGCATAGTAGTACCAACATTGTGCTCATTTTTTATAGTTTTGAATAACTTTTCAGTGTATATGTTTTACAGGTGGGGTAACAGAACTAATTCTTGTCTCACTCCTTGCTTAAGAGGAAATAAAACTGATTTGGAACCTAGTTATGAGACAGTTTCAATTTTGTTATGAAGAAGTTATTGTGTTGTCTATCAAGAGAGAGTTTTTTTTTTTTTATTGAAGTTTATCAAAGAGTTGTAGTCTTAGTTGCAGATGTCAAAGCTGCAACCGCACTTTTTGATAAAGAAACCGGCAATCGGCACTTTTTAATAAAGATTTTTCAGCGTTTAGCAAACATAAATAAATAGACAATCTGTTTTTTTTACAATGTTTAACTACTTTTCTTACAACAAACTCAACATGCAAAGTTGACCTCTTATTATTAGAACCAAATTGAAGTGGATGATTTTCTTTTATCTGCGGGCAGGTGAGTAAAATAAGGTATTCTAAAGATTTGTAAATATTGGAATAATGCTGATATTGCTGTAGTTATTTGCATCGGAAAATGATTTTTGTTTTGAGATTGATTCTTTCGTATAATCTTATAAAAAATGCATTTTCACCGAAAAGTCAACTGTGTTCATGTTTATTTGCCTGGCTGAAAAATAATTAATGGGAGTTTTCATCAATGTTTTTAATTATAGAATATTCGAGTTTTGATACCCGGAGTTAGGCACTTCAACATCTGAAAGCGTAACATTGATAATCGAATAAAACACGGCTCCAGAAATAAGTTCTGACGTTTTAATAGCAACCGATATATAAACAAAACATTTGTTAAAAGTTTGCAAATTGGTTAATTTATAAATAATTATGCAAAAGAGCTGAAACTTTGACATTTTGTTCTTCATAGTAATAAAATTCATTTGAGAAAAGATAAAACTAATTTCAAATAAAAGAATATGAAGAATTTGTAAATCGCCTTAACTACACCGAGTGATTGGGTGATTTTCTTTTCCGTTCCGTTCCGCGGAAAAATTCCTGTAAGTGGAAATCCACCTTAACGTAATGTTTATGGATAGAATAAAACGTCAGGGGATTACTTGTTTTACGAGTATTTTTATTATTATAATTATTAAAAAATTTTAATCACCCTCTGTAAATATGTTTATCGGTAAAAAAATACAAACAAAAATAGTTTAAAATCAAGCGAGAATTGTGACGAGTGCACAGTGGGAACTTTCTATTGAAATAAGTGGCCAGAAATATAATCGTTCTATTTATGTGGATATATAGATTTAATTGAGTAAAATAAAGATTTAAGTTAATATTTTTTATTTCTGTGTTTAATCAGCTCATAAGCGCAGCAAGGATGACGGGGGGAGGGGGGAGGGGGGGAAGGGAATCCATTTGAGCGCTTGGATCACCAGTTGAATTTTTTATACGTGATACTTTCGAACATTGCTTAAGTAATGGATGATTTTCCAATGCTTTAAACTTGTTACGTTTTTGCTAAAGTCAAAATATAATAATTTACAAAAAAGTTACGGTGGTTAAAGCGCCGGGATCAAATATACCCCAAAAAGTTAGCTCCTCCCTCCAATGTGGGCAATGAGTCCAAAAAAAGATTTTTGCTGCCATCTTATACTAAATTTAAATTCATTGACAGGTTTTAGCTTTCATTGAATAATCTTTTATTCTCTAAAGGTTACGATCATGTAAAGTTTACAACCCCCTCATTTCCGGGAAGTGGTAAAACTTTATTATTGTTACTAGGGTTACAAAAGTTTACAACCCCCTAGTTACTACAGTTATATCTTTTGAATTTTAACAGACTATTAAATGAGAATTAAAGTCTTCTTAATTCTCAACTAATAAATGATAATAAAACTAATAATAAATAAAAAACAAATGAATAAACTTTTGGGATATTCTTGTTTCCAAACTCCAATGATCTGAACCGAATCACTTTTTTAAATATTTTATCCAATTTGTTTTATATATATAAATTAATAAAGTAGGCAAACAAATATAAAGTTACACATTATACAGATTATACAGTTTAAAATTTTATTCTACTACATCTATATCTAATCAGAGGCGATTTAACAGTGGGGGTGTGGATCCCCCCACCCCTCCTAAAGAAGGCAATTTTCAAGTTATAGTCAGCTCAAATTTAGTCGGCCAGTCGGGTAATAACACAATTCACTCGGGTAAATTTTAGTTTTGAGGGATTTTTTTTTTAGAAGCCAGTTGGTACTTTTTAAGGGTTCACCCCCCTTCCCTCATTTTATTTGTAGAATCGCCTCTGTATCTAATTCTAGATTTTCGTCAATGTTGTAAACATTTAAATATAATAATTTATCTAAGTCATTAATTTTATATGATTCCATATCAGATAAGTTTTCTCTATTATCTATAAACTGCCAACAAACTTTTAACTTTTTCCTGTTTTCAATCTTTTAGTTAATGAGATTAAACTAATTAGGGGATCAGAAGTATGACCTCGAATAAAAATATCAAATAAATTTGTTTCTCTACTTTTTTTCCTTGCGTGATGTTCACGATCAAATTTGTAAATTCTGTGTAGAGATTCAACTGCTTCATCTCCCATTAAACCAAGTGGAACTGGTGAATTAATAATAATTTCTCCCAGCATATGCTAATACTTTGTGAACGGAAGCTGGGACCTTTAACCAATAGTATGTCTCTAAAAACTTCTTATATGTATCATATAAGAAGTATGCGATTAGAATGCTATGCAATCTGATAATAATTTATTCAACCACTTGCTGAGTAATAGAGGGTCAGAAAAAGCTCGTCGGCATAAATTTCCGATATTACTAGTTCCTGATCCGCCAGCTCTTGGCTCAACAACTCTCAAACCAAGTTCTTCGAAATTATTTTTTTTCAATAAATATTGATCATTTAAAATCTATTTCACTTTCTAAGTTTTTATTTCAGCTCTATATGAAATATGTAAAACAAATTCAAAAAACCTATTCCAAGCACGTAGTGGTAAAAGCAGCCGTGGTGCAATGGTAAGAGTTCTAGCTCAGAACCCAGAGGTCCGAGGTTCGAAGCCAGCTCCAGCCCAACTAGCAACATTGGCATGAAAGGAGGCGTGAACTTCATGTTAAATGCTCTTCCACGGTGCTCTGCGATAAGAAACAGTCAGGACTTCTGCGAGTACCTAAATAGCTACAAAAAAAAAAAAAAAAAAAAAGCACATGCCATAGCACAATGCCAGCCCATCTCTAACAAATTCTTTCTTAAAGATTTTTAGATCGCTCATCATGTTAGGTGTGACGTAACAAATCGGACAGCATTGTGTCGAAGAAGTGTCTGTGATGTAAACTAAGATTTTCCCATCAATCATCCAAAGAACAAAACTGTAGTTGATAAAAACATACTCATGTCCTGGAAGGTAAACTTTAACAGGATATAAATTAAGAATTTCTTTTTCAATTTCCTCCTTAATTTTTAATACCACTTTTTTATTTTCTTTTATATACTCCAGTTTAATTCTGTACAATCTGATTGTACATATAGTCGAAAAGATGATGTTGCTGTGATTAATAGATCCGAATTTTGAAGGTTATTTTGATTAAAATCATTAAAACGTTGATGGTATTTTGAGTGACTTGATGTTCCGTCCATACCCCAACTACTATTTAGTATTAACTCATTAAAGTCTTTTTTTTTTATTGTCCGAATATTTTAAAAGTTCCTTTTCCTGTAGCTTCACAAACCTCTTGGATGTGTGATCCATAAGATCTTGTAGTTTAACTTTTGTCTTTGTTTTAGTAACAATAGAGCACTCGTTTTTTATTTTGAAAATTACTCGATAAGATAGAGAACTTTTGGAAAGTTTGTTATCCAAAAAATATGCAAAAGTTTCTTCAGCCGTCATTTTTTCTTGCAACGTGGTTAGTTGAGTGTAAATACCCTAATTTGACTAAATTAAAGTCACGTTTATTAAATGATTTTCTTTGTGCATCTATCAATATTTTATCGACAGATTCCGTTTTTGAACCAAATGGTACATTTGCTATTAATCGTCTTTTGGTGCAACTCAATTTATCTAACTCTTTTGTTGGTCAACCTCTTTTTGCTGATTCATTTATTAAACCCTCTTGATTACCTGGTGATTCAACTAAATTAATTGTTTTAAAAGCTAAATTATCCCAAACCTGGTTTCTACTATCAAAAATTTATTTTTTTCGATATGATGCAATAGTGCAACATACTTTGTAAGAGTTAGTCTTAATCTCTTTTTTAATAAATTTATCTTTTCTGACTTGAATCCTAGTAATAATGTATTTAAACCCACTATTTACATTATCAAAAGTATTTTTCGAAACCTGAAAATATTGCACAATTTGTTTTAAATTGTTTTCCTGTATTATCTTAGTTCACAACAATAAACTTACAAAGTAAAAAGAAACTTATTAACAACATTTAGAAATTCGTGTGGTTTTTGGTCAATTAGTGGGACATGAATGCAATTTAGAACTATTTTTTCGCTGCTTATGTATTTTAAAATCATAAATTAAAATTAGAAATAACTCTTTCCTTTCAATAACAACATGAAAACAACTTCACTTCAGTCTTCATGCCGTCAGTAGTTTTTTTTTTTTACTTTTAGTAATAAAGTAGTTTTTTTTTACTTTTAGTAATGAATAAAACAACACGAAAACAAATTCACTTCAGTCTTCATGCCTTAAAGTAGTTTTTTTTACTTTTAGTAATGAATAAAAAAAAAAGTTTTTTATTCGAATAAGCTTTTTTATTTGTTTAAAAAAACATAGCGCTCAAAGATCGGATGATCGCAGCCACACTTCTCAGGGTATTTACCAGACACTATAGACTAAAAAATATCAAAGTATAAAAAAAGTACAAATTGGAAGCGTTAAAAGCGTCCGACCCAACTATCGAAAGGGAATCGGGTTAATACTCCCGAACCGGAACGCGGATATTCAAGCGTCTCGGCGCTAGACGCGTGGTAACGCAACTGAACTCGGAGACGTCGGCAGGAGCCCTGGGAAGAGTTCTCTTTTTTTGTTAACGGCCTGACACTATGGAATCTGATTGCCAGGAGATATGGTTTGACGGTCGGTAAAGCACTACACTTAGTGTCCGGTGCGCTCCTGACGGTCCTTGAAAATCCAAGGGAAAGACTGATTTTCGCGTCCGTTCGTATTCATAACCGCTGCAGGTATCCTGGTAAGCAGCCTCTGGCCCATAGAACAATAAAAAAATTGTGGCTGGATAGCTCAGTAGGTTAGAGCGTCAAGCAAAAAGTTCAAACCTGAGTTGCTGTGCGAGACGGGTTCAAATCCTGCCACCGCCAACTCAGTGCTTGAGTAGTACTTCTGTACGCAAAAATGTTAGTAATAACGGACGCTACTTTGGATTAGTCTTAATGACTATTTGCGGCTGTTCCTATGTTAAGCCAACAGTATCTTCGGATATAACATTGGATTGAAAAATAAGCATGAAAATTCAAATAAATGAAAAATAAAAAAATGGAACAATTTTTTAATTCTTCATCGAAGTTAAAATTTAATACTTTTGTGATAAATTTTTTACTTTCAATGCTAAAAATTGTAGTACTAACTTTTTCAAGAAATTTTTCATTTTTAACAGCCTATATTATAACCTTTCCAATGATGTATACATTCTCAATTTTTCAATGACCTATATATTAAAAAAAAATAATAAATACTAAAATCCAGCACCTTGAGAATTTTTATTAAAAATCTAACTTCAAGAAGCCACTACCATCGAGTCTGTCAATTTAGAATTTCATAAATTGAAAAATTCTTAGTGAGGGTAATAGTAACAAAACCCACTATCAGACATAAAGTTTGAAGTAACTTTTTTGATTTTTGGCCGTGTGATTTCCCACTGTGAAGTGACGTGGAATTTTTAATAAAACTTTGGGTTATCGAGTTTTACAAAAAGTTTTGTACTTCTTCATAATACCTAATTTACCGTTTTTTTGTGGTATTTTCAGCTATTTTTAGTTACCATAGAAACTATTATCTTACATATTTTTAATGCTAGTATATTTTTTACTTTGATGGGATAAAGTTATATTAGTAAAGTTATATCAGGGTAGGCAAACGAATTTAAACTGTTACTTTTCAAGAAACTCTTATCGACTTTTTTTTTTGAATTGCATACCAGTTAATAGTGACCATTTGTTCCGTTACGTAAAATACCTGATGGTACGAAGTAGTTATTGGGAATGTTACACATTAGCAGCGTATACTATTAATTCTTATATCTGTAAGATGAAGAGGTAATTATAATTGAAGTGTTTTGATTCACAAGTCGGGCTCGCTAACGAGAAAAAGCTAAGCAAGAATAATTTTTGATTCGATTAACGTCACATCGTTTGGTCAATCGATTTTAACAAGTATATTAACTAAATAGAGTACATTATGATTGACTACGCAGGACGAAAGTCCTGTGTACAACATTAAATTGTAATGTATGCCGGAGACACAATTTATAATTTAATTCATCAAACTCATAACGGAAAAAATAAAAATTGATGGTAGTAATTTTTAATATTAAAAAAAGTCTAAAACAACTTGACGTAAGTCACTTTTTTTTAAAGCTATCTTAAAATTCATTAAGAGCCATATGTACAACGATCTTGAACCCACAATATATCCGTAACGAGTTTCATAAACGATACGTGCAAGTTGAACAGAAGCATGCACACCAATCGGGAATGGAATGCTAAAATAAACAAATAGTGGAGTTAAAATACTCAAAAAAAGAACTTTTAATCTCGTTACATTAAAAAATCATTTATAAGCAATCTAGAGTTTAAAAAAAATTATTTTCATTATATAGCTAAAATGTAAAATGTTGCCTTACTTAAATAAAGTTGTCTGTAAAACTAAAAAAACAATATTGTATTTTCTATTTAAAAAAAACAAAAAACCTCTCTACATTTATATAGAAAAAATATAAGCGGTAAACGAGAAATTATCTCAAAATTAAATACCTGTCTTCATGAAAAGTACTTTTCACGTTTATAATTCGTCATAACGTCAAATACATAAAACTTGATCTTCATCTTTTAAGAATCTCGATAAGAAAATATGCCTTAGGATGACATATTTTCTAATTCGGAATTCAGGCCATACCTAGCCTTAGCTGCAACGCCATGCAAATAAGTTTTTAGCCGATTTGAGAATTTATTATATTCTATTTCGCGCAATATTCGAAGCAAATTTATAAGAAAAACAGAAAGTAACTTTGATGTAAATAGATGTCAATCGATCACTTTTTTTTTAGATTTCGATAAATCAACTTTAAAAATCACTTTTATATAACATACTATTTTCTAAACTATTTTTGCGAGTTATAAAAATTATTAAACTCTATACCAAAATTTTCCCCTTTTTAAATCCGTTATTTTATTTATCTGGTGAAAACAAATATTATCTACTTTGCAGTAATATTACTTATAATGGCGTCCATAATTACAATCAATTACAAAACAATTGTTCATAAAAATTAATTTATCGAAACAGAAAAAAAAAAAAAAAAAAAAAAATCGGTGACATCGATAATAAAAAAAACGTATTGAAGTTTTCAAGATATTAAGAAAGATCACAAAAAGAAGCGAAAAAAAAAGCATGGAACTTTAAAAATAAAAGTTTGTAAAAGAAAATGAACCTAAAACACTTCAAAAGTGATACATGATATTGAGTACCTTTATAATTGAGTTGGTTACCTCTTTTAACCTCAGCATTTCTGTGAAATTAAAATGAAAACAATTGGTTGAGTAAGGGAAATCAACTTCGCGTAAATTATTTTGAAAACGAATCGGTACCTTAAGCGCTGCCTTTGAGATCTTCACAAGGTTCCAGTCTTCTCAGTAGAATGAAAAGCATTTCAGAGAAACATATCAAGCAAATAGCAAAATAAGTTTTCGACTCAATAACTCTTTAACAGTTTTAAAAAAGATTTGCAAAGAGTTTCTCTGACATACTCGCTTAAACAAAAGATAACACTAAAACAAAACTGTCTTTATAAAAAACCACCCTAAAAGTAAACCCTAGTTCCATTTTTAAAGCTTACCTTAATATTTTCCAAGTTTAGCATTAACTGTACATGGTCTCTTCTTCATAGTGAGCTAAATCTAAAGGGCTATCATTACCACTACCTGAGGATGTTCTCATTACTTCCGTTTCATTAAGACTTGTTTGAACGGGCTTCATATCTTGTGAAAATGTAGTAAGAAATAAATTTTTATTTTGTTCCTCTAACTGCATCTCACTATTTGAATCCGTGTCTGTATCATTTTTTTTCAAATCTGAAATATTTTCTTTATCTTTCATAGTTAGACCATTAGCTTTTTCACTAGCGTTACTACCGTCTGAAGTATTACCATTAACATCTGTCGAATTGGTAATTTTATTGTCTCTAGGCTTTTCATCATCTATATCATTAGACGACCTTCGATCTTTGCTATTCTTACGATATTTTTTATCACGTTCTCGTTCGCGACTGCGACTACGGTGACTATTTTTTCCTAAACTTTGACTTCTACGCCGATCTCTACGCTTCGAATCGCGGTCACGACTTCTACTTCTGTGACTTCTTCGTTTTGAGTCACGATCGCGACTTCGCTCTCGATCACGACTTCTATCGCGATCTCTTCTGTCGCGATCTCTTCTGTCGCGGTCGCTTCTGTCGCGATCGATTCTGTCGCGATCGTTTCTGTCGCGATCGCTTCTGTCACGGTCGCTTCTGTCGCGATCGCTTCTGTCACGGTCGCTTCTGTCGCGATCGCTTCTCTCACGATGTCCACTTCTTTCTCGACTTCTTTTCCTTTCACGATCTTTACTTCTTCTATCACGGCTTCTTGACGAGCTTCTACGACGTTTTTCACGCGAACGCTCTCGCGAACGTTCTCGAGTACGTTCTTTTTGTGACCTTTCTTTTTCAACACTTCGAGGACGATCTTTTTTGCTTTTATTATCATCAACTCTATCTTTTC
Source organism: Hydra vulgaris (assembly GCF_038396675.1). Classification (NCBI taxonomy): domain Eukaryota; kingdom Metazoa; phylum Cnidaria; class Hydrozoa; order Anthoathecata; family Hydridae; genus Hydra; species Hydra vulgaris. The sequence continues at coordinate 38,235,802 of NC_088927.1, forward strand.
TAGCAAGTTCTCTCTCTTTTTTTTTTTTCAGCCACGGTTTTTCCTTAAAAAAAAAAAAAAAAAAAAAAAAAAAAAAATTAGAAAGAAATAGTTTAAGGGGTGGGAGACCCAGCAAAAATTCTATAGCGAAATTTTAGTGGACATACATAGACATTTTAGACGGTCTACTATAGTTTTTCAAACTGGTTACTTAGTAGACCATTAGTGGCAGCCGATGACTAGCAGGGTGTATAAAAAGCATACTTTTTATCTCTCCAGGATACCTCTCAAGTTTTTCCTATTCTCTTAATTTCCCTGAGGCTAAAAGTAAACAAAAAAAATTTAATTTTAAAATTTTTTTTTAAAATAAATGTTCATTACGCCGATATTTGATTAGTCAGCATGGAAAGTTTTTCCAATTATGTTTTGTTAATAAACTTATTGATGATTCTTAAGTTGTATAATATTATTCTTGTTGTGATAAACACTTATTTTTTTAGAAGCATATAAAATCCATAAAACAGGCTTGGATATGTTTATGCAAAAAATTTTAAGAGGTTCAAAAAATGCTTAGCTTACAAAAACGTGTGCGTTCTTGTAAGTCTTGTAGACAAGAAAAAAGAAACTCTATTCTGTTTTTATATATACAGATTTTTGTTTTGCAACTATATATACAGATTTTTGTTTTGCAACACAATACCTTAGTTAAATGGTTTTCGTGCATTAAATAACTACTTTTAAAAACATGCGTGATTTAGATTAAAATCATATACTTATATTTAGATAAAATCTGAGCCTATTTATGCTTATAAAAATTACAACATGTAATATGCCAATTGTCTTAGATCAATTAAAAAAAAGTTGTTGTTAGTCAAATGAAAATATAAATTTAATTATGTGGTGTTAGATCATAATGCATATTTTTGAGATGCATACTGCATACATATTTGTCATGCTGCATGCGTTTTACATATGGCTGTAAATTAAAGCAAGATTTAGCAAATACGATTGTTTAATAAATGATTGAATGAATTAATGTTATATAATTTATTAATTCGTAGTATTTAATGATATGGGTTGTCCTCACAAAAAAGAGACAAATAAAGAGAAAGATACAGACTAATCCCAGAAGGTCGTTCTTTTTTCTCAAGTATCCTAATTAGCCAGCTACCCATGAACCAGCTCCCTAGCATTAAAACTCAGATATATAGAGTTTATAAAACCACCCAGGTCTTTATAGTTTAAATCTACTAAGCTTTTCATTGTGGCTTGTTCTCAAAGGTTTCCAGGCTTATTTGTGAAGGCAGATCATGCAAAGATCTAATGATGTGGGAAATAAGGTTGGTTATAGAGAACTTATTTTTTAAGCTGCTGATAGGTAACAAATAATTTAATTTTTAATTGTAAATAAACAAGTAAATAAATTAAATAACAAACAAATAATTAAATACCAACATTAATAAAAAAAAAAAATTATCTAGGTAGTTAATAAACAAGATGAGAAACATCAGGTTTGATTAAAATAAGCTACAGGTTGAATCATTCTTGTACAAGAAAGGAGGTTGTACAAGAAAGGAGGTTGTACAAGAAAGGAGGTTGTACAAGAAAGGAGGTTGTACAAGAAAGGAGGTTGTACAAGAAAGGAGGTTGTACAAGAAAGGAGGTTGTACAAGAAAGGAGGTTGTACAAAAATGATCCAACCTGTAGCTTATTTAATTTATTCGTGAAAATGAAATCCTTATATAAATAATGCTTTTATTTAGCATTAGTTATATAAGGCTTTCATTTTCACGAATCTAGAACCTGTTAAGAAGCCAGATACAAATAAAGTAAAACTGAAAGACAAATTTAGGCCATATATGTAGCGCGAATTTAACTGAAAAACAAGTTTGGATTTTTAAAACACATTTAATTAGAAGAGAAATTTTACAAAAACTTTTAGAAACTTTTTGTTTTGTTTGTTTTAGGTGCTCCAAGAAGACCTAATGATTTTGTTACAGAGTACCTTGGAAAAGAATTCAACTAGGAAGTTCAAACATCCTTCTTTACCGATGGCAACCTTCCCAGGCAACACAAGTGGTTTTTTGTCTTGTATGTCCATACATAAGTATTTTGTTTTAGACGACTTGGTCATGACCGTTTGCAAGAAATTAAAGTTAAAAAAAAAAATTAATAACTTAAATAATTTGTGTACTGTTTTTATTTTAGTTTCTTTAGAGTGGTTATTATTTTCAGCCATGAAATTCAATAAGTCAAAGCAAAAAAAAAAAAAAAAAAAAAAAAAAAAATTTCAAGTTGACATTAAAAAAGAACAATTTTCCTATACTTTATTTGTTTTTTTTTTTTTAAAAGAGGAAAGCAAAAATATATATTGCCATCTGTTTGTAAAATATATATGTATAACTTTAATGTAACAAGTATATTATGTCCCTACAAAAAAATGTCTATGTAACGCATGCATATACTTTTATGTGTAACTTTTTGTATTATATAATTATATTCATTTATTCCTAAGTATATGCACGATTGGCCTATTTGGATAAGGCGTTAACTTCATACGCGGAATGTCTCTGATTCGATGACTACCATTGCCTATTTTTTTTTCTTTTTCTTTTAAATACCTCTGGTCATATGTTTGCTTTGAAACCACTTATCTTTTCTTATTTATATAAAAAAATCTTTTTGTTGTATGTTTTTGAATGATACACATCTCATCACATTCAAATATCTTATACCATTTAAGTTCTTCAGTGTATTTCTAAGTAAGGCACACAGATATATATATATATATATAAATATATATATATATATATATATATATATATATAGCTTTTAAGGTTCAATTAGGCCATGCCGTCTACACATTTTTAATATAGCCTTAATTATTTCATATTACCTTTCTTTTCCTGTAGGTTCCCTAATCTATTTAACATTCTATGTATGTGTAAAAGAGGTGGGTTTCAAACCAGGGACATTCCACATCTGAATCTTATCCTAATAAGCTAAACATGATGTGTTATATTATACTTAATATAATTATACAATACAAAAACTTATACATAAAAGTATACACATGCATTACATAGACATTTTCATATAAGGGACAAAATATACTTGTCACATTAAAATTATTTAAACATATTATACAAACAGATTGCAGTTTATATTTTCTCATTCCTCTTTAAAAAAATAAACAAATAAAATATAGAAAAATAATTTTTTTTAATACCGACTTATAACTTTTTTAAAAGTTTTTGTTTTGCTTGCCTTATCTAATTTTGTTGCTGAAAATAACAACCACCCTAAAAAAACAAAAATAAAAACAGTACACAAATTATTTAAATTATTAATTTATTTTTTTCTATTTAAATTTATTTTAATTTCCTATTTTGTTAACTTTTTTGTTTTTGAAACCTAGTTTTTTTTGCAATAATTAATATAATAAAACTTGCAAACGGCCGTTACCAAGTTTTAAAAAATTAAATACTCACGTGTCATCATACAAACCCTGACCATTCTTTGTTTTCAATAATACAAGTTTAAATTAATATACCATTGTTACACTTTTATACAAATCCGCATACTAAACTGGCCTTCTATTTTTTTGGCAAAAATGCAGAATGTTAGACTGCATACTTTAATTAGGTCATGATATATATTAAAAACTTTGTCAGGAATAAATGAGTTTGCAAGCTGAGAAAACCTTGTATAAAATAAATACAATGAGCCAAGCTTTTTGCAAAAGCAATCTTTTTTTACACAAGCTATTGGCTTAAATTGTTTTTTTATTAAGACATTAAAATTACCAATGACGTTTAATGTCATAATAAACTTAATGCGTTTTAAAATAAAATGAATTTGAATAAAGTTTATGTAACAAATTTATAACATAATTTATTTAATAAAATGTACAAATAAAAACATGAATGTTTATATATATATATATATATATATATATATATATATATATATATATATAAAAAAATTTAAAGTATATAAAACTAAACTTATCTTAAAAAATATCTTCTTAGAAGACCATTGTTATTTGATGTATAAAATATCTTCTATTTGATGTTTGAAATTTTTAAATAACTGGTGTTTTAAATAAAACCTCTTTTATTTAAATTACCAGTTATTTAAAAATTTCACTTATAAAAATGTCATCAATGCTGCTTAAAGTTATTAGAGAAACATGGAAATTGTTTAAAAAGATTATAATTTATTATAAAAAAAAAGCTTATATAACTTATTTTAAAATTATCTAATAGATGTTATTTTCCATTTTATATTTATAACATAAACATATATAAAGGAATATAATATATATATTATATATAATATATCACAATATATATACAGGTGACCAGAAAAAATGGAGACAAAATTTAATATGTCCTGATAATAAAGTTTTTTATGGTACCCAATTAGTTTTATTGGTTTTCGGATTGTTTTTATGTTTAGTATATATATGTTCTTAGTTTGATATCTCTAAAATATATTATATTTTTAGAATGTCAAATTTGGAGTTGTTTCGTAAAGGAATGCGTCAATGTGATATTGTTCGCTTGCTTAATGTGCCTAAGCAAACTGTGGTAGAAGACGCACCATCAACACGTCCCCCAACCGCCAGATCATCAGGAAGTGAGTCAAGCAAAATTCCAGGGTCTCCATGCAAAAAATTGCCAGTGAAACCCGAATGAAACGTGAATCAGTGCGACAAATGGCAAAAAGGAAGCTTAACCGTATGCCTTACAAGCTCCAAAAAGTTTAATTGCTCACCGATGATAACAAACGTGTGCGGCTCCAGAGATGTCGCCAACTCAAGCGTCGGACCGCTGCTCAGCAATGGGAGCACACCCTGTTCACTGACAAAAAGCTGTTCACTGTCAAACAGGCGCACAGCCACCAAAAGGACAGGAGCTGGTCCGCTGAGACTCCTGGCACATCAGCCATTGTCAAACACCGCTGAAATTCGCAGTCCGTCATGGTCTGGGGTGGAATCTGCGCTAGTGGTAAGACCCTCCTCGTTTTCGTGGATCAAGGAGTCAAAATCAACCAAGAAGCCTAACGACATGACATTCTCGAGATTGTGTTACTTCTGTGGGCCCAACAACACTTCGGTGATGTGAATTGGATGTTCTAACAGGACTCTGCCCCTGCTCACAAGGCGAAAACGACTCAATACTGGTGTCAGACCCATTTTTCGGACTTCATCGCATCTTTGGAATGGCCGCCCTACTTGCCACTTCGAAACCGGCTGAGTATATTATTGCGGAAGGTCCATGTTGTTGTTATTCATTAATGTTTTACTTAATTTTTGTTAGTTTAATAAAAAATGATTAAAAATGTTTGCCTCTGTTTTTTCTAGTCACCCTGTACACATATATACATACATATATGAATATATATAACTTGCACTCAAGTATGTGCAAGTTAAAATACAAAAATATGAAATAAAAAAGTCAATAAAAATACTCTTAGTTTTATTAAACTATTTATTAAACTCTACATAGAGTTACACATAAAGTTATACACATAGAGTTACACATAAAGTTATACACATAGAGTTACACACAAAGTTATACACATAGAGTTACACATAAAATTATACACATAGAGTTACACATAAAGTTCACATGGAAGATTGTTTAATTTTCAATTTATTTGTGTACGCAAGAATTAAAGTTGTTTTAGCATGAAATATAGCATGAAACTATAAAAATAGCATGAAATATAGCATGAAACTATAAAAAAAAACTGAAAAAAAAATTCTTGCCTTCATATCCTCTAAAGTGGACTTTATTCTAGCATATCCCATGTGTTGTTTTCCTTGCAAATGATCATCAACGCGTGATTGAGCATCACCAACAATCAAAAATGCACCACATACCTCACACACTTCCATTTGTTTTTCTTGGCCTGCAATTGGGTTTTGCTTATGCTGAAAAAAAAAATTAATCACATTAAAGTAAAGCAGAAAGATAGACAAAAAATCTTTTGTTTGTTATATTAAATTGTTAAATCTTTTATCAAAATAATTTTTTTCCATCAATAGCAGATTATTGTTAATTTACAAAATTTTTATTAGCTCTTATAATTTTTAAAATCTACTACTAATAAATTTGTTCAGTCACACTTTATCTGAAACTTAGATAAAAATTTGTACTGATAAAAAAACATAGTACAATAAAAAAGTAGCTGATCAAAGATGAAAACTAAATGTTTTAGTTAAGATTCCTAAATTACATTGTTAAAAGTTGTTTTAAATATAAGCCAAAATGAAAAAATAGAAATCGAAAGAATAGTGATTCTATTCTTTTTCAACAAATTTTAACAATTCAGATTCTTTTAAAATTTTTATTTTTGCACTTTAACAATTTCACTTCTATTATAAATGTTCTCCAAAGCATATTTTAATTAAGCATATTTTAATTAAGCAAAGTTTTATTATCTGAAAACATTAACAGAAGGAAGTGTTGTACTTGGGCAAAATACAAATATAAAAATAAATAACTACCTATAACGAAATTTATTGATATTTGAATCAATGAATATTGTTGGAACAACTGCAATGCAAACATATTTTTTACTTTCGTCTTATTATTACTGCTAATATAATAAAAATTTATTATTATTCCTGTTATAATAAAAATTGTTACTGTTTAAATTATTATCCTTACAAATATTATTATTATATTATAATTAATTGTTATAAAAACTATTTTATTGCTATAAATGTAACTTTTATACAATTCGTATATATTGATTGAATAATATGCTGAAACAAATGAAGAGTGAAGCATGGGACAATTTTAAAATAAAAGTAAATGACACTAACTATGCAATATGCAACTTTTGCAAAACAGTTATATCCTGAAGTGGTGGCAGAATTCGAGAAACACTGCCACCACTCCTGGATATGATCATACACAACATCAAACAGGCAAAAGCATTGAAAAACTTTTAATAAATTTGATATAGAAAATCGCTCAGCAAACACTTTAGTAGTGAATTTGCAGTGGAGCTATATAGACATTTTGAGCAGTTCATTAGAGTTTTGCTTATTGGTTACTTTGTGGACTATTAGTGGCATCCGCTATAAGTGGCCAGTCAATAACTTTATAACGTATGATATAGTGGTTAGTAATTGGCTAGCCACTTTTAGCGGCTCCCACTAATGGTTCACTAAGTAACTGATGAGCAAAATGACAGTGGACTGCTCAAAATACCTATATAAATCCATGAAATTATTGCATATCGGGACAGTTTTGCCTGAAGCTTTATATCTCTGCTAAAAAATTTTATTATTTAAATTTTATTTTTTGATAAAACATTTTTAATTATTGTGCTTCATTATTTAAAAAAAAAATTATGTTAAAATTACCAAATTGCTTCAGGTAAGTTTGCGAAAAACAAAATTCGCCTATTTTCTCAAGCAATACAACAACAAAAGATTTATCTTAAACTAACTTGCTTTATTTATAAAAAGTTTATATTTTTCAGACAATATTTTTCCTCCTTTTTTAGAATCTGGTTTTAAAAAATTATCGGGAATTGAACTTTTGAATAGCATTAAATTCAGTAAAATGACTTTTTTGGGGCATATGCGGACAACAAGTTATTTATATAATTGCCTATATTGACTACCATTTCGTGACACTGCTTACAGTTAAAAGAAATTGTTATATTTATAACTTAACTTTAATTGTTTTAATGACTATTAGTAGTGTTTAATGTAAACAAAGATGGTGAGAAATTATATAAGAAAGATCAATCATCTAAAATGGAACGAAATGCAGTTCCTTTCTACTCAGCTGTGAGTAAAAAGGAACTAAGAACTAGAAAAGCTGCTGATACATATGTGATTTGTGATTTATGTGATCCATAACATTTTTTGTTTAATTTTAAATTTAGTAGTAGTTACCAATTTAATATTATATAGGTTAGAGTAGAGGAGATGTATTTTGTAATAAAACACAAACTTTTTTTAAATTTTAGTTGTTATTTTTTTTTGGTGGAGTATGGGTGTAAAGACGTGTAGTTTCTATGGGTATGCTACTTTTTTGAGAGTTTAATGTCTAAACATGTTTAGTAAATAGTCTTTATTTTTCATCATTTTTAAAGCTTTACAATAAACAAATAACTGCTGCTTTTTAACTTTCATTGTTTTGCTCCACCCACTTGCAAAATGTAAAAATTTTGCTAGTCTAGAGTTTTGTTACTTTTGCTGTCATAGCTTATTTTGAGAAATTTTTTTTTGTTTTTTTATTTTTGTATATCAATGAATTTTAAAAAATTTATAAAAAACATTGCTAACTATGATTAGTTTATCTGCAACATTTGTTTCTTAAGTGTCCTTATATGCCCCACTCTATCCTAATGTTTGCTGGATAAAAACAGGATAAAGTTAGCATTGCCAGTTTTAATGTATACAAGAATAGTTCTACTGCAGGCTCATCTTCTAGGTTAAGTCTTAACCCTACTTTTAAAAGTCTCATAACCTTGCCTAAGGAACCTCAGTTGCACTTGTATCTGTATTCACTGACATAGTCTGAGGATGCAGAACACAAGGTCTTCCTCTGCACTCACTACTGGAAAAAACTAGACCTAGATCTTTATCCTATAATCAACCGACAATACACCAAGTATTTTCAAAGTCCAAGCCCTCACATCTACAGATTCAAAGGTAATGAAAATTACAAGGCTTTTCACTGAAATGATATGCACTAATAACCAACCTGTTACTATAGTAGAGAGCCTTGGTTTTAAAAGGTTTCTTCAGTTTTTTTTGCATTCTTGATTTTTAGCAACTTTAATTTCAAGATTCTTGTTTAACTTTAAGGTTAAATGAGAATCAGAATCGCAACAAAAAATTGGAATTAAATTTGGCAATTTTTGGTCCATCTCTAGTATTTGACAAAGAAAGTTATCTTTTAGATATAATCTTTTGCTACCATAGAAAAAAAAAAAAAAAAAAAAAAAAATTGTATACTATTATATGAGCCCCTGAGATGCATAGTGGTATAAGTCACTCATATCTATTTTTGAGAAGTCTGACTAATATCACTATGGGTGTGAACAAAAACAGCTGTTTAGTGAGGAGCATAACAAAAAACCGTTCCAGCATCATTATCAATATCATTAGACTTATACCACTCTGCCATGTAATAGAATAAACAAAATGCTAACGATTGGTGGCATTAACTCAAAATATTGAAAAAAGTGACTTATATCTCATGGGCTCATATATAATATCATAAAATGTTTTTTTTGAATTTTATATACCTATTAAAAAATTTAACTATTATTTCCTTAACTCTTACAAATGCCATAAACCTATAGATTGTAGCTCGAAAACAAATGCTAGAAAACTTAGACATGGTGCTTCTATTTGGCATATCTGGATAAGATTTTCCAAAAATATGGCAATTGAATAGCAAGCGTGGACCAATATTCTGCTGAGAAACTGCTTCTTTTTTTTTTTTTAATGTATCTACAGTATCAAGAGACACAAATGTTTTTTGGAATTTTGATTCATGGCTACAAAGTCTAAAGAATTATTTACTCTTCAATTAGGTTTTCTGAAGATTTAAATTCAAAATTTTATAAAGCTAACTAAATATTCTCCTGATTGTACTTTTAATGCAATAAACCATTTCTAATAAGAAATCAAATGTATTCTCCATTCATTATAACAAAAGTAACTAATCTAAACCTAACAACGTGTGGGTTTTTTGGTCTGGCATCAAAAATTTACACAGAACAGATGCAGGAAATAACCAACTTTAGCACAAGTGAAAATGTGGTAATAATTTTGCATACTGATTAGATAGTACCAGAAATAAAACTTTCCTTTTCTTTATACAATTTGAAAAAAACCAATAGTAAACCTGTATAGTAACACCTGCCCAGGGTTGATAGGTTTAAACCAAATGGTTAACCATGGTTTAAATCATTTGAAAAAATATCAATTTAAACCAAAATAATATATTACAATCAACTTTAACTTCACAGCAGGAAAGTAAAGCAGAGCTATGTTTACAAATAGAACTATATCTTTTATGTAAATACTTAATATAAATGCACCTATTTTGGCTTCAGCAGCCTGCCTCCACACCGGTAGTGTCAGTTACACTTAACACAAAAGCTAGTATACTCAAAGATAAACTTAAATTAAAATTTTTAAAAAATGAGCTTAATGATATACGCAACGGTAAAAGTACATTATTAAACACTCATTCAAATAAATTTAAGCATTAAAACTCAAGCTTTAGTAAGAGAAATCAAGTTAAAGAAGAGTAACATTAATATATATAAGCACCAACATCTGATAACAAGCAATGCTATCTACTGTTTTCCATACCAAGTACGCATGTGAGCAGTACTACAAGGTAATGAAGCTATTCTAATTATCACTACTCATATCACCTAGCACGGCTAGTTTTCGCTATGCTAAATTTAATACATTCTAAACAAAGAAATTGGCTTAGTATAAAAGCACTTGACCGCTTTATACGAATTTCTTTGGTTAGCCCAAGAAATTTAAACAAATCAATCTTATGAAGAGCTAACTGATATTTATTGAGACTCGGAGGAGAGACAAATACATTGGTTTATAAAATGTCTTCTCTTTCTACTATGCCTTAAATAAATCTTTTTAGTCTATTTAAAAGAAGTATATATAAATATATTGTTTATTAAATGTAATAGTTATAAGACTTCTCTCGCGAGTACCCACAATTAAAGGTACTCATGTGATTTTACTCTTCTTCATATCCTGTAACTTCAGGGGTTCCTCAAAGTTCTATCCATGGCCCTATACTCTTTTTAATTTACATTAACAATATTCCAGATATTCTCAGATCTAAGGTGGCATTGTTCACTGATGATACTACCATTTATTGTCTTGATAAGAAGCCAACACTCTCTGATTGCTTAAAGAGGGCATTAGAGCTTGAAAGGGATCTCACTTCTGCTACAGCATGAGGCTAACAGTGGCTAGTGAACTTTAATTCAGATAAAACCCAATTTTTTTCAGCCAATCATTATCGCAATAATTTAGATCTTCCTATATTTAACGGTAATGTACTCAATGAGTCGATAATGAACGGTAATGTACTCAATGAGTCATCTACCCTCAAATCTGTCCTTGTATAGAATACTGTTGTCATATTTGGGGCTGATCTTCCAATGATGCCCTTTCTCTTTTAGACAAGGTGCAAAAACGCATTGTAAACATAGTTGGACCTGCTCTTGCAGCCAACCTTTAACCATTATATCATTTTAATGTTACTTCTCTTTCTCTTTTCTACAAATACTGCAATGGGCACTATTCTAAAGAGCTAACATCTCTTGTGCCATCTACTAAAATTCATTCTTATGTTACATGTAATTCAATTAAGTCTCATCCTTTTACTGTAACTTTTCCCAAGTGCTTCAAAAACTCTTATTCGTCTAGTTTTTGTCCCGAACATCAGGTCTTTGGAATTTGCTTCCTTTATCTTGCTTTCCTAATTCATATAATTTGCAATCTTTTAAGTCGTCTGTCAATTGTTATCTTGCTCTATAAACTTCACCCTTTCTCTTCCAGTAACTTCCAACTCTAATAGTGGTTGCTTGTAGCCTTGTTGGAAGCAAAGATGTTAAAAAAGTTTTCAAATAATGATGACTATTTCATTATTTCAACTTTATTGAATAAAAGTTTAAATTTTTTTCGCTAGAATAATTTTTGTTTTAAGTAATAATTTATTTATAAATTAATAAATTATGCACAAAATTATTAAACCAATTGTTACCTAATACTTCTGCATATATGGAATATGTGTGTATGTGTAATGTACCCAAGAGCAATAGGATCTAACAGCAGAAAAACATTTGGACTGATATAATTTTTCATTCATAGCAATGATTTTAGAGAGCATTAAATAATTTCCATATTTTTAAAAATTTGTTGACAATTAAAAATTTGCAACGGTAACAAAAATATCTCTGAACATAACCTTTTGTAGGCAATATTCTATCATTAATTACCAGTGCTTGCCCCAAGAAAAATATTTTAGTGTTTGAACTGTGTAGAAATTGCCATTTTAGATTCAAAATATTATAAACAGTACAATTTCATAAATTTTTTTTATTTATTTAAAAAGCACTCTGTGGAACAATCTCCGTAAAAAATCAACAATTGCAAAATTTTAAACTTTTAAAGGAGGTTGGAAAAATTTAAATTAATTTTTTTTGGAAGTATTTTGTATAACAACTTCATATAGGAAAACAAGTTGGTAAGCTTTTAGTTTTTTAAACCCTTAAAAACAGATTCGCCTAATATACAAACATGCCTCACTATGGTTAAAAGAGGTTCAAAATTTGAAGAGGCTAAAAAACAGCATTTATGTAAAACTTATATATTTTAGGTTTAATATTAGAACGGCTTTACATTAGAATTTCTTATATATTTAAAAAAACAATAAAAATGCAACTTATAAATGTATAACATCAAGAATTATACCTGTTCACGCTCTTCTTTTAACTGTTCTACTATTTTAGCAACACCTTGAGCTTCATCAACTTTTCCTTCAGATCCAAGTTGTTCAACCTGATAGTATAACATTTAAACTAAACACTATTTACCTCTCTAAAGATCAAGGGAACTACTAAAGTTGAGAAGTGTTAGACTATTGAACATAGTAATAATAGGGGTGCGTGGGAACTAAACTCGGTACTTCTTGTTTATTCGGCAAGAGTTTAACCACTACACCACAGCCACAATTATATAAAGAATCCAAAAAACTATTCTACATAAAATATTACATTTATCAAATAATACCTCTTGCAGCATTTGATTAATGTGCTCAGTCAGCATCTTCACTTTATCACTGTCATTTACAGCAAGTTCCTAAATAAAACAGTTAAAGCTTTACAGGATGGCCAATTATATTAGTCAGGGAATATTTGATTAAATATTCCCTGACTAATATGAAATTTCTCTGACTTACCGATATAACTTTAAGAAATGTAGCATTAAAAAGGCAACAAATAAAACTCAAATAACTTTACCCAAACAACAAAAGTTTTCTTAATTACTTAGATTAATAAACATTGTTAAACAAAAATTAAAATATGAAGTAAAAAAATTAATTGATTTTTAGTCTTCAATATGCAAAAAAAAAAAAAAGCCATTAAAATTCTATTACTTTTCCATGACTTAAGCAAAATATAATATATTCTCTAACTTTTTATCATAGCTTAGAATTTCCTTGATTTTTCCAGGTTGCTGGCCACCCTGCTTTAAAATATATTTCTCTTCATATATATATATATATATATATATATATATATATATATATATATACACACCTCGTTTTATAAAAAAAAACCTGGCTTGACGCATTAGCTTGTTGTGATATTGACACCAACAAAATTATCTTTATTTTTGTATTTAATTAAGGAAATTAACATTTTTTAACTACCACAATAAAATAAATTATGCAAAATAAGTTTTTTTACTAATTAAGAAAAACAAATCTAGAAGTGTGATTTTCTAAATGCACATATTGTAAAATGTCTATTTTGTTTCAATTTTTTTTAAATAACTAAATTTAATATTACATTTTTTATTATCATTTAACATAAAATAATTTCTCTCTTTTCCTGACATTTGTATAAATGAATTAAAATATTTTAATTTGTTTTTTCATTATTTCTTAAAACCGCAACTTTGCAAATAATGATTTGTTACTTTAAAAGAGTAACAAATCATTATTTGTTACTTTTTTAAAGTAACAAATCATTATACAAACAAAAAATATTAATTGTTGCAAAGAAAAAAAACTAAATTCATTACTTTACCAGTACTTTTTTTTGTGACAAACAAATATTTAAGTTTCCAAGTACCAATTATTAAAAGATATATATATCATTGTGTTTCACTTGCAAAGGCAAAAAAGTTAAATGCACCCTTTATGAATAATTTTGATACAGTGTTATAAGTTATAACATATTTGCAAATCAAATTTTTTGTATTCAAAATTCTTTCTAAATTATAAGAATATTTCTGTTTTCACTTTTTTGATATCACATAGAGTTATATCCATGAAGAAGTTTTTTTTTAATTATAAAAAAATAAACTCTTTATAAGATGTCGTTTAAAGTTTGTAATAATGTTTTTTCAATTTTTTAATCAAATCAATCATAATTTCATCCGCAACAGAACCTGACATCAGGCTAAATTGTCCAGACATTGCTCCAAGAAAATGCACGGCAGAGTAATTCACCTGATTCAAACCTTATTGAAAACTGTTGGGTAAAATTAAAAGCAGAAGGTTCTAAAGAGAATCCAACCTCACTAACACATTTGAGAAAAGTCCTAATGAAAACAAGGTTTCATAAAATATTGTTTGAATATTGTGAGTCATTTGTTACCTCAATGCCGCAAAGAACAGAGGCTGTTTTAAAAGTTTAAGGAGCCCATATAAAGTTTTAAAACAGTGAGTTTCGTTATTCTTTTATGTTCCTGAACACTGTTATTTTGAATTAAAACATTTTCTAGTAACAAATGCACACATTATATAGTACAAAAAGATTCTTAACTATAAATATTGGTCAGTTGGATCATATTGGACTTGTATAAATATGTATACAGTATGTATGCATGTATATAGGCTTCGACAGGAACGAGAAGTCTATAGCCATTGCAAATCAGTTTACATTTGCAAAACATAGCTTACACAAAATATAAGTTTTTTGGTAAATGTTATGTTTAATATGTTGATGTTTTTTATTTAATTATTTAGTTTTACATAGCTATATTAATACAGATGACAAACTTTAGGACTATTTCTTTCTTAAATCAAAAAACAAAAAAAAATTAATTTAGCATTTGGTAAAAGAAAAAAATTACTTGATTGTTTTGTAATATTATGTAATATTAATAAACAAAGAAACGAAATTCAAAAGTATAATTGAATAAAGTTTACTTGACAAATCGAAACAAAAACATTGAACAACAAAAACACACACACAAAGTGAAAAGCATACAAATGGCTCTGAGTGAGAAAAAAAAAGTTTAACAGTATAACTGAATAAAGCTCACTTGGGAATAAAAAAATAAATTTTTTATCACTCAGAGCCATTTGTTTGGCTGAGTGAGAAAAAAAAGGGTTCAGTGTAACATTAGAAAAATATTATCTAGGCAGGCGGCCTAAATGGCAACCCTGCCAAGTCCATTTTAGATGGGCTATTCAATACTTAAACACTTATTTAATACTCCCGAAGCCTGTAAATATATAAATGAATTTGTGTGCATATATTAATGTATATATATATATAACCTGTTCTCTAGCTTTATTCATAAGAAGTCTTTCATGGCCTCTTCTAATTTTGCGTTCAACATCAGCTTGGATATTACTTAGAAAATGAATGAAGTCTTTTTCATACCCGAGTTCACCATACTCATCAGAGTTTTCATATCTAGATAGTTTTTAAACATTTAAAACAAAAAAAACAATATTTTAAAATAAAAAGATAAATGAAACAAACAATAAGTTTTGACACAAATACATTGGTTATTACATAATAAATATCAAATTGACTTGATTGTTGATATATTATTAGTTTAATTAAAGAAATACTATTAAAATCTATAGGATTAGGTAAAATTAGGGCTGCTATCAATAAAGTATTTTTGTTTGATTAACTAAAAATATACTTATTTCAATTAATGATAATTTAAAGGTCAAAAAAGCTCACCTTTTTATCTCTGGTTTACAGAACTACTACAAAATAGATATTAACACAATGCTATGATCTAATCATTTAATAGCTTAGGAAATTAATAATTTATAAAAGTACAGCAAAGAGAAAGAAAAAAAAAATGCAACTGTTAAACAGTATTGTTATAACTAGAGGTTAATTGACCCACTCAAAAGTAATAACGGGCACCACTATTCATAGAGCTGCCAGTTATTTAGTTTTATTATATATCAACTAGCGCTTAAAAATCTTGTTTTTTAAATAATTATAACGTCAATAAGGTTTTTGTGTATACGTTATTTTACTAAAACCAAAAAATTATGGTGTTATAGTATGTAAACTGTTGTCATAAATAAAAAATGCTGATTTTACAAAATTTATAACTTGCTGATAGCACCTTTATTAAAAAAAAAAAATTGTTATAACAAAAAGACCTGCCTAGCCCTAATATTATTGCAGAAAGTTCCATAAACAAAACACTAGCAATATGCAGTTTACATCATGCCCAATGTAATGAGGTGAGGTGACATGTAGCAGGTAGTATTGGATTACTCTAAACAGGACCAAATTTTTTGTTTTACCAAAAACTAATAGTGATTTACTATTATAACTACAGATAATGACTAATTTATCTAATACAAATTTAAAAAAAAAAAAATATATTTTTCAACAAAAAATGTTTCTTGAGTTGCTTCAAAAAATGTTAAAATAATTAAAATATACCCCTAAATTTCCCTAGTCTAGAAGTAAACTTTAATTGAAATCTGGTTACTAACACAAAACAGAGAGTAATGGTTTAAAGTGGAATAACTTTAATGGGTTTTATTGATCAATCCTTTTTTGACAATTTAGTCAACCGAATATCTTGCTTATTAGGGTGATTCAAAAAACAATTTTTTTTTAAATTGTCTGCTGCCACCCCTTAAATGTGTTCTATGTAATAAATTAATACTAAATTTAAAAAATTTTTGAGTAGAAAAAAGTTTTAGGGGTCGCTCAAGACCCTTTAACATCAGACGGGTCCCTAATATTTTGAAAAAAAAAGTTCTTCAAAAGCATATCATGTTGGGTCTCAAAAGAAGTGAAATGTTTTAAAAATTTCAAAAATAATAAAAAAAATTTATGGAAACACAAATTAAAAAAATTTGTTTGAAAAAACTATAAAAATATGTACTTTTTTATTTTTTGTTAAAAAATGATAGTTTTTAAGCCATAAAATTTTAACTAGTAATCTTTATATAAATTGATTATTATCTTTAAATTTTTTATATTTCACTTTTTTTGAGACCCAATATGATATGCTTTTGAAGAACTTTTTTTTTCAAAATATTAAGGACCCGTCTGATGTTTAAGGGTCTTGAGCGACCCCTAAAACTTTTTTTTGTTTAAAATTTTTTTAAATTTAGTTTTAATTTATTACATAGAACACATTTAGGGGGTGGCAGTAGACAATTTCAAAAAAAAAGATATTTTTCGAATCACCCTATTGCATATATATTTAAACTTTGTCAAGTCAGTTTCTCACCTTCGTATAAATTAAGCAATTTTGGTTAAGCAACTTTTTATTATTTTTTAATATTTAAATTAGTTTAAAGACTTTAAGCTATCTTGTAAAAGTTCTCCCAGGCAAAGACTTTAGGGGTGACCAGAATAATTATGCTGACAAGCCTTTCATCTCTTTTCATCTATTAGACTTTCCTAAATGTAAACCTGTTGTAGAAAGTTTCCTACCATGAATGATGAATGCTGGATCTTCTTGACTCTATTCATAGATTTTTTTTCTTTGATATACAGCAATGAAAGAAACTTTATTGAATTCTTTGATACAACATGAATAAACAAACCACAAAAAAAAATAAAAATAAAAAAATAAATATATATATATATATATATATATATATATATATATATATATATATATATATATATATATATATATATAATTATTATCTAGCAAGCACATGAAGTCTAAAGTTTATTAGTTTTATTACATTTTGTTCAGGTATACAAACTAGAGTGAAAATTGGTAATGCTATAAAATTATAAGTTCTGAACTTATAATTATATAGAATCTCATACTTAATTGTAAAGAACTACTTCCTTTAATTTAAAAAGAACAAAAAATTTAATAAATAAAATGTAAACAAATGAATTGCTATTTAGCTAATTGATAGGACAGGTTTTAGTGCTGATCCAACAAAAAGGCAGGTTAACCTTACTTTTAACTTGGCAAAACCTTTAATCACATAACTATGCAACACTTATTATAAGTATGCATGCTTGAAATAAGCTAGCTTATATAAAATATTTTTAGAATGAAAATATTGTAATATCTGAATTTATATTTACAAGAATTAGGGTAAAAAGTAGTTTCTTTTTAAAGCCAAGTTTAGGTAATTAACAGATTGTGCACAGTATCCATTAAATGCAAAGAAATTTTGTAAGAATAATCTATAAAAAGATTTAAATGAAAGAAGTATTTAAATTATTATTTAAATCTTAAATATTTTAAAGGTAAGTAATACTTTTTCTTTTCAATATAGAAAAAGACAAAGTATTACTTTGCTCTGGGGTTGTCCATTAATTATGTCATGCTTTAAGAGTGGAGGGGGTGGGGGTAGGCAATTTCGTGACAATTTGTTACGAGGCAGAGAGGGCTATAAAAGTGTGCAATATTATTTAGTTAGCGCACAAAAGTGTGCTGAAAACAAAAAAAAACAACAACAACCTTTGTTCAAAAAATGTCAAAAATTGCATGACATAAAAATTGGATGACTCCTTTTCCTTATATTGAAAAGTAAAAACATTACTTTTTTCTTTTTCCCTACTAAAAAGTACTTCAACTAATTAAAACATTTGCATTTATTTAACTATATTTTAAAAAGTTTTTCTTCTTTAATTTATTTTTTAAAAAAGATATCCTTGCTTGAGTCTTCCATTACTATTACTTAAAAATATAACTAAATGTTAATTATGCCTTAAAAAAAGTAAAAAGCACGCAAAAAAGTAATTATTAGCAACTTTTTGAGTTGAAATTCTTCTATGGCATGCAATTAAATTGATCCAAACATAAGTAGTACTTAGCACCTTAAGCAATAAACTAGACAGTTGCCACATTCTCGCCAGCCTCTCTTAAGAAAACCTCACTAGCAGCAAACTTTAGAACTATTTAGCTGAGTTTACAGCTGTACCCTCATTGGGAAACAACAAAGACAATTGTTTATCCACTACCAAATAGGCACAAAAATCTATGATTGAGTAGATAAGATTAGGTGTTCGTCATCCTAGACAGGAAATAATGTAACAGGTTTGCACCTACCCCAGCCTATAAGCTAAGGGGTGTTAGGCTGTTAAGTCTTAGTCTAGAAAGCCTTTTAAAAGATAGTAGTTAGATGTAGTTTACTTTTAATCTGTATTATGCTTTTTTATAATTGTTGAAGAAATTATACTTTTTATTTTCATCTTAACTCTGTTATTTGAAAATTATTTGCTATCAGATTAGGCAGAACACATTTCTTAATTTATTTGCTAAACTAATGTGACAACAACAACAACAAATTATTGTGAAAAAAAATTTTGCAATTTAATTAAAATTACTTACTCTACTTTAAGTTGTTCATCATGTACTTTAGAACAAGGACCTAAATAAAATTTTCGCTTACAACATATTATTCTACTGAATAAAAGCATTGAATATTTTTTGCATGGAGTTTAAACTTGATAAGCCAATTAAAATAATCTGAATATCTTTAACTTTGATAAGTTATTTAGAATCAATAGTTAAACAATATAATTTTCTGCTTAAAAACACCTGTTAAACAACATTTTTTAAAGCAATGTTTTATATTTTAATTTTTCAAAAGTAGTTAAAGCTGTAAATATAATAATAGTAATAAACAAAAAACAATAATAATAACAACAACAAAAATAAACAAAACACAAAGACTCAAAAAAACAAATATACTAACTAAAAAACTTCAGTTTATTTTTTAAACCAACCATTAGCAAAATCTAATCATCAAGCTAGTAATATGTAAAATACATTAGGAAAGGAGATGACAGAGACAACTTTTCTGAGCTCTTACTATTTTGAAATATACTTAATTTTATGTTATTCACTTGTAAAAGCGGTTTATTATTTAACAATATAATAATTGTTTTGAATTATTAAAACATATATGTATTAAGTTCATTACTTATCTTTGTAATAGTACCACGCCAATAAAAACAAGTAACTTGTCTTATCACAGCGAGTAAATAATTGAGATTGTTAGGAAGTCATATCAAATAGCCTTTTCATAATACAAATTGAATTAAGCAATTAAAACTTTAAGATCATTAAATTATACATTATTTCCTATATAAACCAATCAACCCATTTTTGTAATAAAGCACTTTGCCAAAGAGAAAAGAACAATAAATTAATGTATAGAAATTAATGTTAAACTATAAAAACACTGACTTACTTTAACTAGTGTACTTTTGTTAAATCATAAAATATTATCATTATAACGATTTGAAAAATTAATTTCTAACAAGATTTATTGACCATATAAGTCTAGTAACCTTTAATTTGAGTTCTATCAAATATGAAAATTTTGTTATAAAAATTATTAGACAAAAATAGACTGGAACCCAAAGTTTTTTTAACCGACACAAGTAACATTATAATAATTATGATGCAACATATATGCAAAAAGAATTCTATTAAGGTAATCTGCAATGTATGTAACACTGCAATGTATCTGCAATCTGCAATGTATGTAACACAATGTAAACACCTTATGAAGGTGTTTTTTTACAATTTTAGGAGCAAAACCCCTTATACAGTATTATTTCTGATATTATGGAAGCATAATAACCAGAAAAAAACATAAAACAAAAATTCATTCAATATATTTGTATATTTGTATATCAACAAATATAATTGAGATATACAATAATATTGTTATTTGAATATTGTTAAATATTGTGCTTGGTATAGATATGTTATTAATACAAGATACCAGTTTAACATAACAGTGATAAAGTATTAGACATTTCACGTACAAGAAAGGCTATTTATGCTAAGCTAAAAATCTTTTTGGCAAGTAATATTTAAATGAAAGATATTTTTAAGTAGTACTTTAATGAAGCAATTACATTTATTTTAATGGTATTACAATGAAGTAAATAATGCTTTAAAAACTGCACATGACTATTATTATATATCCTACAATAACCAAATTTCACTTATCGCTAAAAATATATTTTATGTAGCTCTATTAGGCTTTTATTCCACCTTTTATTTTATTTTACTAAAAATAAAATTCTTTGTAAACATCAGAAGCGCACACAAAACATATGTTAAAGATGTTTCAATAACACAAGTGAAGGCATATATCAACCATTTCGTAAAAAAAAAATACATTTTACATAAAATTGATAGTAAAAAAATTAACAACTGCATGGTTGTTACTCTTGCAATATATAAACTTTTTAATTCATTACTCTGATAAGAAATAATTTTTATTTACAAAATTGTAAATACATATTCAAGGAATAAAACAAAATTAAATATTAGCATAATTTATTATTATGCTAATATTTAATTTTGTTTTATTCCTTGAATATGTATTTTAGTTATAGACAAAAGATGGTTTTGTCAAATGTCCAGAAAATAAAAAACTATTTTATGTTTGAAAAAACTGGAGACAAAATAAATATTTTTTATGGTAACTCAAAAAAGTCAATGTCGATAAATAAGAAAAGCAAATAACTTTTGACACGGAAAATTTCATTAGGCTTATGCCTAAAGCATTTTTATTCACCACAAGACCTGATATGTGTACATGTACACACATGCAAACACATATAAAACAATAGCGATTTTTATCATTACTGTACTACATCCTTAAGGTATATTTTATAACTAATTTAATGGTAAAATATACTAAAATTATAGAAAACTTACCTAGATCAGCTTTTGTATTAGTAAACAAATCTGATGGACAAAAGCCACAGAGGAAGAACTTACAACACTAAACACACATACAAAAAATTTTTTAAATATTTTTATTTTATGACAGCTTTCTAGTTTGTTATCTGACCTTAAAACACAAAAAAAGCCCAAAATAGAAAATATTAAATATAACTAAATATACATCTGGATGTGACCAATGAACTTGCGAGCTTTTTTCTCCAGGTACCAAGTTTCTATCTTTACCCATAAGTTCATCCAAAAGTTGTGCAGCAGTCAAAGCCATGACAACTCTTACTTTAAATCTATGTTAAATCAAAAAACCTAAAGTAAAATCGCTATCAGGATAAAGCTGCAAAAAATAAAGATTCAAATTTTTCAGAAAAAATTGATTTTTCAATAAAACAATTTTTATTTGTAATAAAACTCTAAACACAGATACTAATATACATAAAATATATTTACATAGATACTACATATAAATATACATTACCAGGCACAAAAGCTTTAGCTTTTGTTTTTACATTTAAAAAAATAAATACTACTAAATTTCAAGTAATTTTTAAATTATTTTTCGTATATTTTCTTCAACTTTTCTCATGTCAGTGAACAACTCAAACAAATTAAATTGACACTAGCAGGCCATGATGACATATCTGAAAAACTACTTATGCTGCATACCTTAAACTAGTCAATGTTCTAGTTACAATTTTTAACCATTGTGTCAACAAATGTATAGTACCATCTAAGTGGCAGTATGCAAACATCATACTTCCCAAAGATAACCTTTATCTACCAAATCACTAATTGCTGACCAATTAAGGCCTGGGCAGGAAGAGTGAGCTTTATACTCGCATACACACTCCGCCTAAAATAGTTTATTGGAGCAATTTACTGCTCTACCAAATATATAATTTTTTCTTGCTAAAGTTTAATTATCATTGAAACTTAAATGAAAAACATCAAGTCATTTTTATAAAAAAAATTAATTAATTGCATAATAAACTGCAATGCTTTTTAAAAGAAATGGTTATTACAAATTTTTTCACAGGGCAAAAATGATGCTTGTTATACAAGGGAAATGCGCTAAGTCCAAAAAGATCATTTTGAGATAATGAAAAAACTAATTTTGCATAAAATTAAAACGATAAGTTTTGTGTAATAGTTGAAATAAAAAATCCTAATAACTCATTAATAATTATTTTATTAAATTTGCGTGCAATATCAAACGATACAGAATTTAAAATACTAAATAGTGGTATAAATAACTCCATACTGCTAAAAATAGACTTAGCGCATTTCCCTTGTATACCGATTACATATTCTTGTAACATCAACATTACAAACAAATACTTATAACTAGTATAAAACCGAATTTTGTATTTAATTTACTTTTTAATGAATAAACAGATAAATTGTTTGAAAACCAAAAGCTCTCGTAAAAAGCTGTTTAGAGGAGCAACTTGCATGGCTTGCCATGTTCGTTTTAGGAAAGCTTTTCTCCACTCTTGTACTCATTTACTCCTGCTGAGGCCTGCCAATTAATTAGTCAACTTGGTTTTCTTCCTGGAAGTACGATTGATGCCATTGTACAAGTAATAGATGAATAAGGATTTGCTAATAACTGTATTATCACACTAACTGCAAGTATCTTTGATTTTGTGAAAATATTTGACATTGATCACATTATTCTTACGCACAAACTTAAGATCAACCTACTGTCATGGTTATCACCCTGGTTAGCAACTCAAGCTTCAAATTTGACAAACAATGGACTAGCCTAATAATAAAATTGCCCCAAATGAATACCTTTTTAAGCAACTCTAAATACTTGGTGGATGATCTTACATATGTTTATATATGATTACCACTATTATTGTCATAGCCACTATACCTACAATGCAGTTCTGATCACCTCTGGGACTATTAAAATTAAAACCAAAATCCAAGTCTTTCAAAACAGTCTCCTTAAAGAAGCTAATATTAAATTTTAAGATTCAACCTACCATGGTACCCTTCCCATTGATAACATCTTAACATTCTTTGTCTCAGCACATTGAAAAGAATTTTAAACAATCTAAACCATACAATCACAGTCTGCATAAAAACAATCATTCAAATTCAACTTTCAAATTTTACACCAGATCCGGAAAATAAAATATATATTTAAATTTATTAAATATATTTAATATATCTACTAAAACTTATCCACCATCTACATAATGAAGTAAATAAACCTGGTGCTACCCTTAATGTTATCTGAATACATTCAACTCCTTGTCAATAAATTACTTGAAAAAATTGTACAATTAAATTTGTCAACTTAAATCAATACTTATTTTAATAGAAAATTAAATTCTAAAATATATAAACTATAAGTTATTTTTTTTTAAGCAGGGCACGAATTGAATACTTTTATATAAATATCTATCTAGAATAAATAAAATAAAAAAATATCGTAGAAGAGAAATGAATAAAAATTAGTCATAATATATTATAAAATCATATATATATATATATATATATATATATATATATATATATATATATATATATATATATATATATATAACTATATATAATATATATAACTATTTGTAATATATATTTCTCTCTCTTTCTTTCTTTTTCTCTCTCTCTCTATATATTTATATATATATATATATACATATGTATAGAAATGTATGTATATATATATATATATATATATATATATATATATATATATATATATATATATATAGTTAGATATACATATATATATATATATATATATATATATATATATATATATATATATATATATATATATACACGTGTGCATGTGTGCGTTTGCGGATAAACATACACAACCAATATTTTTATGCATTACACATCATCATGATAATAACTAATAGCATAATAATCAGTGATCATAATGATCGAAATAATCATGACATAAGTTCTAATTAAGATCCATATGTGTTATGTGTACAAGATTTATATATTTAAAAATTTTAGCATAGTTTAGCTAGAGTCTCATTTATTTTTATATTTTTTAATGATGTACAAAGCTGTTGCACTTAGTACGTCGACAAACGTTCTTTGAGACAGGTTAGTGCTTTAGTTTATCGTTAGCACAACTTAGTTGGTTCGTCGTTATCACTATATTTAACAAAGCATCTTGGGGCTTTAAACGCGTTTTAGTCTCATTATATCCCGCGCTTCTTTGTTGACACTCTTACATGAACTTTAATTATGTTATCTAGAAATCGGATGCTTAAGGTTTATTTTCCGATAATCTACATATTAAACATATTCAGAGTTTGTTTTATTGTAGTTATTTTAGACTAAAATGGATTAGTTATAGTTTTGTTGGAGAATAAACAAAAGAAGGAGACTGCATTATAAATAATGCAGCATAGTTCATAACAGAAAAAACTTATTTAATAAATAATGCAGCACAATCCATAACATGAGAAAAGTATTAGAAATCTTATTGATTATCTGTAACACGCATTTGATTTTAGATAAACGAAATCTCTATAATTGAAAAACATTATAAAGTTATGCTTCATTAAATTGTTATGAATTAAATTTTATGAAGTTTATATAATTTTATTATGAATTAACTCTAAATAATACCTTATCAAGATTCCATAAACTATAGTTATTTACAAAAGTGAATGTATAATTAATTTTCCTGAAGTATCTTATAACCATCTTAATAATTCAAAAACATATGAAAACTCATTGTTGTATCAATATGTTACAATCATGTGTTACAATAAGGTCATGATAAAATTTTGTTAATAATTATATTATTTAGTCATTTAAATGTTAATAACTTGTGTTATCTTCTAATATTTATTTTAATGATTGCTATACAAATTTTAATATAAGTTAACATTATCAGTGATTTTAAATCTCAAATGCAATTTAAATACATCATAATAAAATCATAAATATTTTTTTTAGATATGTATAGTTTAATATATATATATATATATATATATATATATATATATATATATATATATATATATATATATATATATATATATATATATATATATATGTATATATATATATATATATATATATTTTTTTAGATATGTATAGTTTAATATATATATATATATATATATATATATATATATATATATATATATATATATATATATATATATATATACATATATATATACATATATATATACATATATATATATATATATATATATATATATATATATATATATATATATATATATATATATATATATATATATATATATACAGTATTTATTAGATATAGTATGTTTTTTTATGACAATAGCTTTTTATTTTGTATTTAGATTAAACTTATTTAACTCACTTATGCCAGAACTTATGATATGCTTTGTTAACCATTAAAGATGGTGCAAGAATATACATCACCAGTTCGTGTATATGAATTCCCTTTTGAAATGGTGATGGAGGTATAATGTTTGAAGTACCTTTGTTTTTTCTAATAAGTAGTTATTTTAATTAGTTTTATTATTTAGAAAGTTTTTTTTCTTTCTAAATGAGGTGCTAGAATAAATTTTTACTATTTATCTTTTTAAATTAAACTCAGTGAAACTTATTGAAAAATGTAGTTATATAGATTTTAAATAATGTGTTTTCTATATAGCAGTATATTTTATAAGCATTTTTGCAAAACCAAATTTTTATTATACAAATATAATGTTAAAGTCTTTGTAATATTTTTGAGAGAATTAAAAGCAATTGCATCTAATGACTACAAAGATTGGTTAAAAAAATACCCATAAAAAATCTCCTGGAATTTAGTTCAAAAATTGGGCTATAGATAGATTGCCACAATAACTAAAATTTTGTAATGACACTAGGTTGCAACTAGTCTAGAGGCACGCTCCTATGTCTGTACATAAGTCAGTTCATATATATACACTTTAATGCATTTGAAAAAGATAAAGAAAATAAAAATGAATATTAAGTTAAATTAATAAATAAATAGAATCTATTTATTTAAAAATATAAAAGATTATTCATTAAAGTAATTAATGACTAAGTTTTTTAAAATTAATAGAGTTTTATGTCTGTGTCTGTATCTATATATAAACAATTTTAAATGTATTTTAAATAATAGAGTGCTCAATGTTCTTAAAAGAACAGAGCAATAATAAATTAGTAGAAAATCACTTATCAAACTTTTTTCAATTTACTCTGTGTTTCATCAATAAAGACTCATCAGAACATCATTTCTGATGAGTCTTTATTGATGAAACACAGTGTAAATTAAAAAAGGTTTAAAAAGTATATATACAGGGTTCATGGCACTCAGGAAAAACCTGGAAAACCAAGGAAAAGTTTTTAAAATTTAGAAAATCAGGGAATACCCGAAAAATTAGGGAATTTTTCTTGAAAATCTTGAAAATCAGGGAAAACTCAGGGAATATTTTTCATTTTAATATTTAGATTAAAGTTACTTTGCAGTATCCAGTTTTTGAATCTTTTAATATTGAAAGTTGCTCACTACAGTGGTTTTATAACATTTATAATATATAGTAGCTATATGTTTAGATAAATGAATTACAATAGTAACTATATGTTTTGGGAACAAGGATTCAGTCGCGAAAGTAATATATCCTTCAACATAAACAGGGAAAAATATATACTTTCCACCACACGAACTCAGAAAAAAAAAATACTTAAAAATATAGGAAAATATGGGAATTATCAGGGAAAACTCAGTTATTTTTACATAGTTATTTTCAATTTATTTATAGCACACCAATGATATATAGCCAGAGGTGGTTTGTACTGGGTTTTTAGATGTTTGAGTTTTGCCACTTACAGGCATTGTGCAAACTTCAAACTTTTTTACGTTCATACTTATGTCAAATAAGAATGTTTTTCAAAGAATTGCAGTGATTGGAGCTTGGGAACTCTAATTTTTGAACCCACCCAGCCCTTAACATATTAGCAACGAGTTTATAAAATATTTTCTTTACTATTTTTATCTAAATTTATATTGACCAACAAATTTTAAATTTCATGCAATAATCTCTTAGTGTTCAGTTTATATGACCATGCAAAGTTTACAGTCCCCTCAAATTGATGGTGGTTAAAAATAGTAAAGAAAATATAAAAATCCAGTGTACACTTCTGATAGCATACATGTTTTTTCCATATATAATTTTATATTTTTAGATATATATGCTAAAATTTTTTAAGAGAACATATTTTTGATTTGGTAGATTAATTAACAAACCAGAGCAAGGTCGCATGTATATAAGTACCTAGACATATAATTATTGGTGCATATTGTTCTTAAAATATTCTTTATTTTTAACATAATCTTTAAAAAAAATATTATAAAGGGTTTAAGTCTTTAAAAATAGCAATCAAATATGTGTCACATCTCTAGTTTAAAAAAAAAACTATATTTTTTATATATACTCTATTTTATGTATGTATCTTTTTTTTATTTTCTCCTATTAAAGTAAATTTAATTAGGATATATATCATCAATACAATAATTTGTTAGATATGAAGAATATAATGTATAATAATAATAATAATAATAATAATAATAATAATAATAATAATAATAATAATAATAATAATAATAGCAATAATAACAATAATAGTAATAATAATAATAATAATAAAAGGTTAATGTAATTTCAAAATTTTCAAAAGATGGTCTAAACATCCTTCTATAAGGACATACTGGGTTGCCTTATACAACCTGATATGAATAGACAGTCATCTTGTGAATTTCAGCATACATAGAATACCATTTAAAATGGGTTGCATATGTCTTGAACATAATTTTATAATATACTTCAAGTTTTTCTGGGTCAATCGGGTACTTAAGGGACAACACATAATAGATAATATAGAATCTTTTAATAGGACCTACATCAACTCCAAGTATTTCAGCAAAGATTTTGTGGCTTTTAAATTACTTTCTTGCTATGTTGGATGTGCCATTTATAACTTAAGCAGCTCTCCTCATTCTGCGGTAATAACATTAAAGCTGGAGTTTTTACTGGTTAGTAGATTTTAGAGCATAATATATTGCGGGCCCCATCAATTTTACTTTCCATCAAATCTTTTAGAACTCAGGGATTTTTGAATTGTCTTTCTTTGTTAAGATTAAAAATAAGAGCATTAAACAGGCTCTTTGTGGTAACTCCTAATTTTTCAGTAATCTCTGATGATCTTCTTTTCTAAGGCCTTATTTGAGAAAATTTCAAATAATTTTAATGATGCAACTTGTTGAAAATTTTTTATCCTATCTTGCTATTAACTCTTAACAACCTATGGTTTTATTTATGGAACAAAAACTTTCAGATTGTAAAATTTTTGAGTTATTATATTTTATTTCATAAAAGATACAGAAAGACAAAAAATTTTCAAATATATATGTATAAAAATTTAAATGTTTATCTTTTTTTAAACTCATGAAATTTGCAATTAATTTTGAAATTTTTTTTAAAGATTTGACTCTAGAATTTATGGCTTATATTTTTTTTAATAAATTATACCTTTTGTATAAAATATATTTTTTTATAAAATGTTTTTTTATTATACAATTAGGCGCAATAACTCCAATTATTAAAAAATTGTTCGCAAGTTTCAATTGTCAATTTATGAGATCTCTTTATTTAACATTCATTTTTCCACTTCTTGAATTTGCAGTTCCGGTTTGGTCTCCTTATATAAAAGGAGACTGAAATGGTTTTAAAAAATTATAAATATTTTTATTTATTATTAATTTTTTTTTATAAAAGCTTAATTATGCGCTTGTGTTTCCAAGTTTCCAAGCATTTCCAAGCTAATTATGTGCTTGCATTTTCAAGTTTCCAAGCATTATTTATTAAAAAATATATACTGTTGCGCTTTCACTTGCCTTATGACAAAATAGTTAAATGTATGCTTTATAAACATTTTTGACGCAGTGTTATAACATATTTACAAGGAATTTAAATAATTTTTTTAATCAAAATTTTTTCTTAATTATAAGAAAATTTCTGTTTTTACTTTTTTAATATTGCACAATCTGTTAATTAAATAAAACTGATGTGTAACTATTATAGAATATTATTTTCTAAACTAAGTTTATACTTATAAGTTTTCGCAAAATAAAACTTATAAGTATAAACATAGACATTGCAAGAGCTTCATTATAGTTTATATTATGTCTGGTGGTACATGAAATGATATTAGATAAGTCTAAGTAACCATAAATTAATAAAACCTAACCTTAACTCAACCCAAAGTAACCCTAACATATCATAAGTTTATCCCCATCAAACCTGAAGTAAGGTTAGTATATTATGAGAATATACGCGTTTAACATTTTCTGTTTTATATTATAGATTCTTAATAAAAAGTGATAATTAATTCTGGGTACCAAGGGGTTTATTTCAATCAGTTGTTTATTATTAATCTTTTCTACTTATCATCTATTGTTGGTTGGCCAAGTTGGGTTCCATTGTATTGAGTATTAAGCATGGCCTACTATATAACACGGCCGGATTTGTTGCCTTGAACGCAAAAAATTAGTGGGCCGATTTTAGGTTTTTAGCTTTTGAATCAAAACCTGAAGGTAATTATATAAAGACATTAATAATATTTAAATAATTTGCTCTTAGCTATAATTATTACTATTACCAAAATTCTTAACCTTCAAACACTAAAACAGTTAGCTAATAATAAATCATGATTGCATTAAGCCGAATGAACTATCTATTTTAGCCATCAATTTTAATCTACAAAATCTTAGTCTTAAAATTATTGGTTCAAACAACTAAAATTAACAAAAATGTTAGTAAAACTAGCATAATTTTTAAATGTACACATTTACTGAAAGCATTTACATATAATACAAAAAGATTAATCAAGTCAAGTTTCTTTTGTTTCTCAAAAAAACAATATACATATACTATGTTGTTATGGGTTTATTCATTTGTCTTTTTTGGTTTGTCGAACTTTAAAGGCAGCAACTTCATTTTTTCTAATGTTTCCATTTTTAATTTGTTGCTCATTGTTAAAATATATGTTGGTAATAATTGTGTTTACCAAATGCCTTCCCCATTCCTCATGTTCTATACACATAAAATCACTATCACTTGGTTGATATTTTTCTAGCGCTAGCAAGGATGCATTTTTTATATCATGGGAATACTTTAATAACATTTTCTTTACAGTGTCCATAATTATAAACCCATAACAAACATAGTTAGCTAATTCTTTGGAAGGTTTTGTTAAACCACCACGTGAAAGAATTTCCAGATATTCTGTTGAGACTTTATTGAAACTTAATGATTTCAGACAGTTAGAACAGTTATATTTATCCCCAATCTTTTTCGTGATGTAACCAGATATATTGATTGCAACTTCGTAAGAGTCATGACAAAGCTCATTCTCTTGAATTTCATTGCTATATTTTTCCAATTTTATTAAAAGTTCATTTTTGTCAATTTTTGTATCAAGTTTAAGATTGCTCGTCCAACAATTGATATTGGCTTTAATTAAGGATTTCATGCATAATATCTTTTCAGAGCTTTGAACTTCACGTAAACTGACTAAAAATCTTCCACCGCTCATTTGTCGATATTTACTGAAATGTCTTTCTAATGGATCAGTTTGAAACCTGCTAGTTAAAACATATTTATATCCTTCTGAAAATAAATCTTCAATCAGACTTGCAGTACCCTTCAGTGTTGTAATTAATGCATTAGTTGTTTGAGCAGATAAAGTATACTTATTACATCTTTGAAACTGCAAGTTTTTCCATTCATTAATCCATGTTGCAAAAACTCGAAAAAATTGTTACTTTTTGTCACCTGGAATAGCTGCATTACCAATCCTATTGTTTGTATTAAACATTACCTTTGAATTAGAAATAGTCCACCAAATATTAATAAGCCTTAGAAATCCAGCAGCTGCAGTTTCGTTTGGAAAATAGCTGATGATTGCAGCAGAGGTGGTTTCATCAAAAATATTTAAAGCTAAAGGAACACTTTGTTTGTTGTTTCCTGGATGTAAAGTTTGGGCAGACAATTTGAAAGCTTTTTTTAAGTTAGCAGGTAACAATTCATCTTTCTCATAAACATTATGCAATAAACTCCAAGAAATTTCTCCAGCTTCAACATGAATAATATCATCAAACTCAATAAAATCAAAAGGTGGAAATACAAACCGTTTTGAATTTAATAAATTATTTCTAATGTTTTTCAGTAAATGAACACTGTCATATAAATTGTAAACCCGGTGTTCCATAAAAGTAAAATATATTTCATTATCTTGTTCACCAAACTTTAAACGTAGAATTTGAAATGCTGAAACATTTGTTGCATGATTGTCAGTTATTATAGCTCGTACATTAAAAGATGCTTTATATAAAGTATCTAACGTTTCTTCTATATGTGAACTAATCATAGAACCAGAAATTTGAAATTCTGGACAGGCCTTAATTACAAAGGGGATAGATTCTTTCAAGCTAACCACCATGAACACAACTATACCAGAATAGAAATTACCATCATCATCAGCACCAATTAAACTTCCTCCATGATATTGGAGACCTTTTTGTAAATACATCTCATCAATTAAAACAACACAGTCAGCACTAATACTACCATTTTCTAAAAGTAATAATAATCCTGATAATGGATCAATGCCACCCTTTGAAAGTGATTTTAAATAAGACAACGAAGGAAGTGGAAACTCTTCTAATAGCAAAGTATAAGCCTGTTTTGATGTATATCTGTGCATTAGAGAAAATCTAATGATTTCATTTGTGTAGATTGGACGTCCTTGTGGTTTATAAAGAGATAATTTATATAAATCTGATAATACACTTTTTGATACGTTCTTTGCAACTTCATGCATATAAGAAACAAAATTAACAAGCATACTGGCACTGGTCAATTTACAAACACTGCCTTCTCTAAACCATTTAGGCAATGGAACTGGGATACCTTTCATATGTAGCTTTACATGTTATTCTTTATCAATAGTAATACTCTCAATGTTAGGAGTAACATCCCCGTCGTCAAAATAAATTCGAAGAAATAACACACGGTTATCAACTAGTTTAAATGAAAATCCTGCTGGACAAAAACTTTCACTAAGATCTATAATGCTTTTAATTGTATCATGTTTTCTTAAATCGTATGTTTCATCGAGAAAAGGATGAGAATATATACGAACTGCAGGGGGCTTACGTAAAGCTGAGGTTGATTGAATTAAAGATGGCTTTGATAGGATGTTTTGGTTGGTAATAATTGTTGGTATAGGATTTTCGCAATAATTCAATGTTATACGTTTACCTCTTTTCAAATATTTATCTTCAAAATGATCGATACATATAACTGAGTTTTCTGTGGGGCTCCAATCAGCTCGGTTGACAAACTTAATCCAACAATTTCGAAGATCTAACTGATTGCTATCAGGAAAACTAAACACAGTTTTGTATGTTACGTGGTTGCTGTTACTGGAACATTCTTCAATCTTTCGCTTATAATTACTTCTACAACCAACAACACAACACTTTTTTGGCATTGCAAAATAAAGTATTACTTGAATTAAAAAAAGTTTAATTTAAAATTGTTAAATCGGTTCATTGTAAACTTCAAACTCGTGTTTTTTCGGCCCACTAATTTTTTGCGTTCAAGGCAACAAATCCGGCCGTGTTATATAGTAGGCCATGGTATTAAGAAATGGTGTCCATCAGCACAAGAGTTGCAACCAAACACTCTGTTCTGGGCCAGCCTGCAGTTATGAAAAAAAATCAACTTCCTACTTCTAGTGATGTTTAAAGACTGCATGACTACTACTTAAAGCACAAAAAATATGATTGTATGCAGAAGAAAGTGACAGTTGTGGCACAGGAAGTTCTAAGCATCTACATGAGTGTAGTCAACCATATAAAGATATTGATTGACAAAGTTAAGGGTCTTGGTAAATATCCCAGTTCTAAGAAGACATCCACAGGCTTGGTTGGGAAGCGGAAGCAATCGCTCTTGATTACTGACCACGGAAATAATATCTAGTTGCAAAAAACTGGACAGATTTTTTAGTCGTTTTGAAAACATTTCAAAAAACAAAAAAAAAGCACAATTAAGATTAATTGGACTGATGAGAGACAATTACAAAAAAAAAAAATAGGAAAAGAAAATAATTTTTAACGCGAAAAAACAAACAAAATAAACTATCTTTAGAACAAATATTTTCGAAACATTGCTCTTTTATAGTTTTTTTATAAAATTAAGCGACATTTTTTACATAAAGGGCTTAATAAGGAAACAAATGTTCTTTTATTTATCAATAAGTATAATATAATTTTTATTTATATACTCGTGTCTTATATCCAGTGCTGGATTAAGGAGGATTGGGGTTAGCTGTGGCACATAAAAATAGCGCTCAGCCCCGAAAAGTCCAACATGATTCTAATAAAGCTAACGCTAGTTTTAGTTTTATTGAAGCTAAATTATTTTATAAATAAAAAAAGTTAATTTTTTTAATAACTATTTTATGCTTTGCATAGTTTGAAAAGTTTAACATTTAAACAATTCTTCCTAGAAAGATGAACAAATGAAATAATTAAATCATTGAGTTAATGTAGAAATTAAATTAACTTGATAGAAATAAAAATATAGATAAAAAGATAGATAAAAAGGTTAAAATACTTTATGAAGAGGAAGTGGAACTGCTTCACAATACCGCTGATGATGCTTTGCGAGTGGGCTTTTTAATTTTAATTAGTATTCAAAACAGAAAAAAGTAAATTTAAGTTTAAGTATAACGAGTTTGTAAGTATAAGGAGGAGGGGGGGAGAGGGGGAGAGGGAAGAAGGGGAGGGAAGAGGGTCCTAATTTACACCGAAAGCTTCAATATTTATCAGTTACTAGTATGTTTTTTAATTCTTAAGGCCGATTTTCACTTATATTTTGTTTTTAGTTTTGAGAAAATCTTTTCGTTGTAAAAATTTTGTTGTAAAAATTAATAAACGGGAGGTGTGGCTTAATGAGCTTATCGTGGATGGGAAAATTTTCTAAAAGTTAATAAACATCTGCCCCAACCACTTCTATTAAGTACTCGAGAGTACATATATATATTCATAAGTGAGAGGTTCCGAGTTCGATTCCCAACACATCCATGGTAGTACCGCGCTCAACTTGTTTCTCCGTGCAGCAACCTTGTTTGTCAAGGTTCGTGTTTCGGAGTTATAGAGTTGAGGGAGGGTTATAACCACAAGTAGCCTCCTCATCTGTAGTGGCCTTCTTGGCCTCGGGGAGGTGAATTACAATATATATATATATATATATATATATATATATATATATATATATATATATATATATATATATATATATATATATATATATATATATGTCGTGACTGTGCAGTGCTTGCTCACAACAAAGAGTTACTTTGTATGCCTATTTGTGTTTAGTAACTAGAAATTTGTGTGCTTATTTCATAGTTTTATTAACTTTGATGATTTATAATTTCATCACTAATAAAATCTATAGTAAAATCTATATTTTTGTAAACTAATAATGATAGTTTAAAAGATTTATGGCTTTGCAGATGTGGCTCCGAGAATGAGCAACAAAATAATAATTTGTTTGATAATATATTCTTAAAAGAATTTATGCTAAAAACCTTAAAACTTAACATCTTGAATAATACAATTTTTAGACTTCGCACCAAGATGTTTTTGAGAGCATTCAAGTTTATGTATGTTTCCATGTATGTCTGTAAAACAAAAAAATTTTGTTTGGATGAAACTATTTTGTTTTACAAACATACATAAACTTAGATGTTCTCAAAACAGCTAAAAAATCTGGCCAGTTTTTTGCAATTAAATATTTCCGTGGTCAGTATTCAAGAGCAATTGCTACCGCTTCCCGATCAAGCCTGCATTCATCACTTACTAAGACTTTTTAAAATCATTATGAACTGTATTTAATATATGTACTTGTAAATGTATTGATGGTGGTGTGCAAGAGAATTCACAATGTATTTATCCACTGTTGCATAAAATACCTCCAACAGAATGGTCTTTCTGGTTGGACGAAAAAGCTAAAAGGAAAATGTATATTAGGGTGTGTCGATTTTCACTTTTGTTTGAAATTTGATGATGGCTAGTATTTTTTTTTTGTAAATCAGTATGTGTAACATAAAAATAATTTTTTTTGAAAAACAAAATCTTTGAAGCTACTTTTTTTCACCCTTAAACTATTTTTTTTGTGGAGTTTTTGGAGTTTTTATTCTTGAAACTGAAGTTTGCCATTATCTCCAAAGAAGATCGCATTTATTTACCAATCCATGTAGTACACAAAAATTTAACTTTGTCCGCAAAATTGTGCATTTCAAAATTTAGTTTAACAAACAACGTGTAAACAACAATTATGTTTTAAATACACACTCTCCTTTTTGCAATGTTTATATATTTTTGGATTATGTAGGAATGATGAACTGTGTGTCGTACATTTTATTTATAAAGCATTATTAATCTACAATTTATAATGCTTTGTTATTAAATTTTAATACCTTTCAAAAACTTCTGTGTTTGTGTATATTAGGGTTATGACTTTTTTTCACAACCATACTCCTGTACTGTAGTTTGATGAACTTTTACCTAAAATGCGCAAAATGAACTATTATTTGCATATCTTTAGAAAAAAGTTCACCTCGCCATTGAAAAATTGATTTTTAGCGCCGCAAACCGGTTTTTATTGTCGTCATCATTGAAATATATTTAAATTCAGCTGAATATTTTAATGAGTATATATTTTTCGGCCAATGTATGTGCATCCTAAGTTGTATGTGCATCCTAGTTGTCTCAAAGATTTTTTATTAAAAAAAAAATATTCTTATTAAGATATTTAACTGAATTTATATAAATTTCAATGATGATGACAACAAAAACTGGTTTGCGTAGTTAAAAATTGATTTTTCAATGGCGGGGTGAACTTTTTTCAGAAAATATGCAAATAATAATTCATTTCATGCTTTCTAGGTAAAAGTTCATCAAACTACAGTACAGGAGCATGGGATTGAAAAAAAGTCATACCCCAGTGAATATAGATTGCGGTCGTGGCGCAGTGCTTAGAGCGCTTGCTATAGAAGCAGGAGATCCCGGTTCAAAACGAGCTCTGGACATATTTTTGCATCATGGTAAGGAAGGAGGGGTTAACTTCCTGTTTAAATGCACTTTCGCGGTGCTCTGTGACAAGGCCATAAGGTCTTCTTGGAGCACCAAAATTCAAAAAAATTATATACATATATATAAATTTTTTTAATTTCAAAAAGTTGTTTATGTATATATTTATTTATATAATAAAAATTTATATAAATAAAGTTAATTTATTCATAAATTTTTACAGAAAGATGTCTCAATGTTTTTAAAAATTATTACTGTATTAAGTAAAACTTTTTTTATTTGTAGATAAAGTAAAATATTTTTAGAGTATAAGAAATTTTTTAATTCTTTTAAAAAAAAAAATTTTTATATATAAATGTCATATACCACCAAAACCAGAAGTAAATCAGCTTGTCAACTTAGTAACTTGATTGAAAAGAGTTCAGAGTTTCCTCCATCAGAACTCCCAACTTCCAGAGATATTCTCAAGTATGGCCTATATTTAAGGGAGATTAGTGGAAAAGATTACAGAAACCATACTGTAGATCAGCTTGTAAAGTATATTATTCCAGGAATTTTGTTACAGTGGAAAAAAGCTAATTCTCAATTGGTAAATCCAGTTATTAATTCTGAAAGAAGAATCAAATGTAAAGTAAAAGATTTGTGGTTATTGGCTGTTAAAGTTAGTAATGGCAATGTAGTCTCACCAATTAGAAATCAATTTATGCAAAAACTTGATAAAATTTTTGATTTGTTTACATGTGATTGTAAAATACTTTTTTGCTTAGAGAATAATTGTGAAGGAAACTGTGACAGAAAAGCTCACATTATATGTACTTGTAAAAATGAAAAAAAAAAATTGTTGAACTTTGTTGGATATCGAAGAGTAAAAGTTGGGACCAAAGCTATCCTTTAAATAGCTGGCATTGATCATATTGAAACTCAAAAACAAAATTAAAAAATTAAATGACTTTCAATAGAAAATCAGGTTTCACAAATAAAAAAATAAAAAACAAACCAGGAGATTCTTAATCAAGAAAATAATTTTTTTCCCAAGAGTGACTCAGATGAAGTCTGTGAAGATACAAATGATAAGATAAAAATTATTATTTCAAAAGCGAAAAAAGTAAAAGAAAAAAGTGTATAATATAACACCATGAATATAAAAAATATAGCAATAGCAAGCTTAAGGCATCATACAGGTTTAAGAGAAACTGCAGAAATAGCAACTTCTCCCCTTATTGATGCTAAAATTATCACTAAAGGAAACACTTGCTTAATTATTGACCACAACAAAGTTAAGCGTGGTCAAGAAAATATTGGAAAAGAGTTGATCTTAAAACTCCAAAATGAACTTAACAATAATGGTTAGAGTTGTATTTGTTTTGATGGTAGAAAAGATGACACTAAAATTTTCTTTGATGTTGAAGGCAAAAAATTCCCAGGTTTAGTAAAAGAAGAACATTGTACTGTGTGCAGTGAACCTTGTGGAAATCTATTCCGTTTTGTTCCTATTTATCTATTTATATTCCTATTATCCATTTTGTTCCTGAAGAATCAGATTTAAAAAAACCTGCAGAAATAATTGCTGATCATTTAATTGAATGGCTGAAAGAAAGGCGTTTTTTGACATTGAAAGCCATAGGTTGTAATAGTTCTAATTTAAATACTAGATGGGCTGGAGGAGTAATATAATGGGTTGAAAAAAACCTAAAAAACTTGTATGGATTGTATGTGATCTGCACACTGGGGAACTAGGGTTAAGAAGTCTTATTAAGTTTCTTGATGGTCCTACTAAAACAAGCAATCATTGGTCAGGACCGATGGGTAAGATGTTGAATGATGCTACCAACCTTGAAATTAACCCATAATTTTTAAAAGTGTGTGAAAACTTTCCACTTATCTACCTTAGTCCTGACATTATCAAAGATCTAAACACTGATCAGAGCTATGCGGACCAAATTGTGACATCTATTAAAACTGGAGTTCTGCCTAAGAGACTTGCATTATTAGAAATCAGTCCTGTTTGTCATAGTAGATGGCTAACTGGTTTAAGATTTTGCAGAATCTGGGTATCTAAACATGGGTTAACAGGTGACCTTTTAAATAGGTTGAAAATGATTGTTGAGTACATAGTAGGTGTCTATATTCCCAACTGGTTTAACATTAAAGTAAATTTGTGCTGGGTTGAAGGATTAATAAACTAATTTAAACATATGCAATTACTAAAAAATCAAACTCAGGAGGTTATATATATATATATATATATATATATATATATATATATATATATATATATATATATATATATATATATATATATATATATATATATATATATATATATATATATATATATGTTTATATATATATATATAAATATATATATATTATATATATATTATATATATATATATATATATATATATATATATATATATATATATATATATATATATATATATATATATATATATATATATATATAAATTAGTAAAAAACACTTATCTAACTTTTTTCTTCAGGAAGCTTTGCTGAAGCATTGCTGGATCATCAGGAAGAACTCTTCCTGATGATCCAGCAATGGTAAAACTTCAAGTAGAAGAAAAAAGTTAGATAACTGTTTTTTGCTAATTTATTATTGCTCTGTTCTTGAAGAACATTGAGCACTCTATTTGTAAAATACACTAACATAATTTACATATATATATATATATATATATATATATATATATATATATATATATATATATATATATATATATATATATATATATATATATATATATATATATATATATATATATATATATATATATATTTAAAAAAGTATTAAAATTTAATAGCAAAGCATTATAAATTTTAGTTTTTTCAACTTGTAAAACCCACAGTTAAAATAAACAACTTTAAATCATTATTCCTATATAATCCAAAAAATATAAACAAAATATAAAAGGAGAGTGTATACTTAAAATATATTTGTAATTCACACGTTGTTTAATTAACTAAATTTTGAAATGCGGAATTTTGTACACGAAGTTAAATTTTAGTTTACTACATGGTTTGGGAAATAAATGCAACCTTCTTTGGAGATTACAGCAAACTTTAGTTTCAAGAATGAAAATTAAGTCCAAAAAAATAATAGTTTAAGGGTGAAAAAAAGTAGCTTAAAATATTTATTTTTCAAAAAAAATCAGTTTTATGTTTTGCATACTGATTTACAAAAAAAAAATACTAGTCATCATCAAATTAAAAAAAAAGTGAAAATAGACACCCTAATGTATATAAGCGCTATAGAGAAAAAGGCTACAGTTAAGTTGCAGAAGAAAGAGATGAGAGCAGTCAAACATTTAAAGTTTGAGCATCATTAGAAAATAAAATTATATACAAAAGTGAAATATATCTACAGCGACATGAGTGATGATGCAAATGATGAGGCTGATGACTTAAAACTGCAACTAAACACTGGTGATGAAGTTATAGACAGTGAAATTTCCAGTATTAAATCTGATGATGGTGTTATAGCAGCCAGAAACATTCAGCAATATCCAGAATTGTGTAAAGCTTTGGACAGATGCAAGATTAGTAACAGAGATGCTTGTCTTGTAGTGAATGCAGTGCTGAAAAATATAAAGCTATTGTCAGCAGAGATTGTAATATATATCTTGCAAAACTAAGATGTCAGAGAGGTTTTTGGCAGCAGAAACAAGTTTCTAAGCATGCTGACGAGATACAAGAATTAATTTTAAATAATAGGAAAAAAGAGCATGCAGGAACAGATACAGTGAACGAATGAGACTTAGCTGAATGACAAGTCAAGCGAGAATGAGTTTTAGTTGATGGAACTAGAGATGAAAGCTCCTTTGTGCAGCGACCATGATAGTATTTGTAGAAAAGAGAAAGATATGCAATTTACGTATGCATTTTTGGACCTTGTCCAGAAGAGAAAGAGCATCATTAGAAGAACCAGTTCAAATATGACAACAGTATTCCATAAGGAATGAATAAGAGATTTGTAGAGGTCCTTTTCTAGAAGAATGAAATCGGAAGAAAGAAAATAGCAATCACGATAAAGAGAAACAACCTTAGCAGATGCTAATTTAGTAATGGATTGTATATATGGTTTCCATGAAAGGCCAGTAGTAAACGATAATCCAAGAAGGCGTAGAGAAGAGGACTCAGTGAGAGGGTTGCCATTCATTAATATAGGAATGTCGACTGTACTGCGATAGTTGTTTGCAGTAAATAATTAAGTTTTGCTGGAGTTAAAATTTACAAACCATTGTGCCTCCTCTACGCAATTGAAAAGAGGTGACTTTTTGTCAAGACAGGAGTATAAAGTTGAATCATGGACAAAAAGAGCAGATAGATGTAAGGTTAACACAAAGATCAATAATGTAGATAAGAAACAAAACAGGACCAAAAATAGAACCTTGAGGTACCCCAGAAGTTACTGGAAATAAAGAAGAGTGTTGGCCTTCAAGGATGACTTTAATAAAGCGATTAGAAGGAAACAATTTAATAATCTCAATAACTTTCCCAGATACACCATAAAAAACAAGCTTATGGAGAGGACCAGCATGCCAAACTTTGTTGAAAACCTTAGGTATGTCAAGACCAATAGCCCTAGCCTCTCCTCCATCTAATGCACAATAAAATCTTTTAGTCACAGCAGTTAGCAAGTCAGCCATAGAGCAAGAGGATCAAAAACTGTATTGAATGTCAGACAGTAAGTTCAAGATTCAAGATGGAATGTAAGATATTTGTTTACTGAAGACTCAAAAACCTTGCAAATAACAGAAAGAAGACTAATCGGAGATAATTGGAGGGGTCGGAATGTTTATTGGAGTTTTTAAAAATTGGAACAACAGATGTCATTTTCCAGCAAGCAGAAAAACAAGACTCAGTCAAGCACTTATTAAATAGTTTAGAGAGAATTGAAGAGAGTTTTGAAGAACAATTTTGTAAGACTATGACAGGAATGTTGTTTGGACCACAAGCCATAGAAGATTTTAATCGAGATGAATTTAGCAACGAAAGCTGGAGTGATTTGAATGTCTAACAATTGGTTAACATGTTTAATCGGAATGGAAGGAAGAATGGTTTGAGAATCGAATTAGAAGAAAAGCTCTTTGCAAATAATTCTGCCTTATCCTTGGGAGAGGTAATAAGATCAGTTTTATGAATGAGAGATGGAATTTTAGACCTACCTTAGTTAACGACACTGTTAAAGATTTTCCAAAAGTCTCTAGAGCCAAACTTTTGAGATAAGAGACAAGATTTAGTGAACTGAGAATAATGGAGCTTCATTATTCCCCGATGTAAAAAGGTGCTGTCAGAGCATCTGACTGCACTTTTTTACATGGATTTCTTGCAATGATAAATAGCTGTTTGTTCTCAAGAGAGTTGTTCTTTTGAAAAAGATGAAAAAAATGATTATGATTAGGTGTAGCAGCTGCACAAGAGGGTGAAAACCATTGATTTGGAATTTGGATTTGGAACTTGACTTGGAATCGACAAAAAAGAATAGAAGCTTCCATTCCTGCCTGAATCCAGGAGGTTACGTAGGAGGCGTATTTTTCAGCTGAGAGGGAAAAGACATCAACCAAAGGACCATCACAATCATCAAAAAAAGAAAATCACAAAAAGAATCCCAGTCAGCTTTGGGTAGTATTAAGTAGTGCAATGACAGGGTGAGTCCGAAAAGGAAGTACAAGATGGAAGATTTAAAGAGATCATTGCATAGTCAGAACTACCTAAAGGAGAAAAAGAAGAAATTGAATACAAGCTAGGATCAAAGACCAGACATAAATCAAGAAGTGAAGGTAAATGATTATGTCAGGAAAATGAGTCACAAAGTTAACTATCTGATTAAGAGATTGAGAAATGCAGAAGTTATAGACTTTAGTGCCAGCAGGGTCAGTGGCATTAGAGCCAAGTCATACAGTGTGATAAGTATTAAAGTCGCCAATAACAGCAATATTGGCAAAGGAGTAAAGAGAGAGGGTATGGTCAATTTGATCAGAAATTACATCTAAAAGAGTGCAGTCTGGGGAAGAAGCAGAATGATAAAGAACAAAGAGAAAGGCAATAGAGTGAAGAGGTGCTAAGCAGAAGCACATAAAAGAATGGTCAAGGGATTCGAACCTGATTTCTTGACACATAGGTGAATTGATACGCATGTATGTGACTTAGAATCTTCGCAAATCAAAGGATAGTACCCATCAACACTAAGATCAGAAGAAGGAATAGCAGAATTTAAATTAGTCTCACTAAGAGCAAACAAGTCTAATGAATTTTGCAAGAGCTAACATTCAACTGATGGAAGGTTGCTTTGCAGACCTTGAATATTAGTAAAATATATTTTAAAATAGTTATGTGGTGGTGATGGTTTTTTATGTTTAATTTTTGGGTTACTTTTGGCATATTTTAAGTTTAAAGAGAACTTGACTCATTCAGAGATAGAGCACAGCCTCCTAAGTAATGAGCTATGCAGTTTTCTCAGTCTTGTTAATTTACCCTAAGTCTGACATTGCAAATGAGATATTGTAACTATCAATAATTGTAAATACAAATTCAGCTGGTACGCTAAAGGCAGTTGTTTGTGA
Source organism: Hydra vulgaris (assembly GCF_038396675.1). Lineage (NCBI taxonomy): Eukaryota > Metazoa > Cnidaria > Hydrozoa > Anthoathecata > Hydridae > Hydra > Hydra vulgaris. The sequence goes on from NC_088927.1 coordinate 38,279,246, forward strand.
TGGCACAGTAAATAATACAGACAAAAGAAATGATGTGATTCAAAACTTAGAGAAAGACATTGCAAGACCACTGCAATGTTTTGTTTGCCTGTTGCATGCTAATGAACTACCATTTCGGAAATAGATTTCTGCTTTTGATTGAGGATGTACAAGAGGTCCTAATAGTTCCAGTAATTCAATTATGAGTGCACTAGACTTTGATCCCAAGTATTTACCAATTTTAAAGTTTAAAGCTATGCTAGGAAAAGTTGTTGAGGTAAATTATGAGGTTAAGAACAATCTAAGTACAGATCAGAAATATCTTTTTTAGAGCAGGCTTAACAGTCCAGCAAGATTATACAGATAGTGACAAAATTAGACTTTTACAGAACAAAATGTCAGAAAATTTAAGCCACACTAAGTGGCTGACAAAAGCAAACAAAATTTTGAGATTGTATATGTCAAAAGAGGCCTGTTCCCTATCACTCTACAAAATTGTACGCTTATTCGTAAATGTTTACGCTCCTTCATGGTTCAACATCATGAGTTGTCCTTCTTTTTCTGATGGTGCAAATAACTTTTTTTACTTGATGAAGCAGTGTCATGAGCTTGGAGCAGAAGATTGGAAAATATTAGAACCTGTGTTGCAGAACAACAACTTCTTTGCCCACTCTGAAAACATTCTTCTTTCTGATGTTAGTGACAATGATGGTTCTGTGCGACATTTCTGTTGTGACAAAATAATTGGTTTGAGAAGTAAATTGTAGTTCTTCTGTGCGTGTTTTTGGTAACTTAACCATCAAGCTTAACACCTATGCTTTAACTTGATATAATTGACTGGACTGTAGCTGACCTCACATCACCACTATTGCTAGCAGCTATTGAGAATGAGAATCTTCAGTACCGTCAGTATGATTTCATCTTTGGTATACCCTGTCACTCTCAGGCAGTTGAGTGTGCTGTTAAAGATATCTCTGCAGCAAGCTCAACCATTTTTGGACATCAATTGTCACATGTGATGATTTTGCAGGGTGCTGCATCCAGAACAGACTTATCTAGTGTTAGCTGGCAAGAGTAAATCAGTGCAAGAGTGGAAAAAAGCTCTCCTAACATGAACATGGCGAGCCATGCAAGCAGCTTCTCTAAACAGCCTCTTACGAGAGCTTCATTTTAGTTACATTGATAATTATATTTTAGAGAGAAAAAATTATACTTTTGCGAGAGCTGTAAATTTGTCCCGTAAACCATTTTAGGGGAGTGTGGTTCTCACTAAAGGCTATATATATATAGATGGTTAAGCGCCAAACCAGCCTATACAACAAAGTTGAAAAAAATTAGTTTATATATTTTTTGCAAACACCAAAATACTATAATTAAAATTATAGTAAAACTTACTTAAATTTTTAAGTGCACTGAACTGCAATTACTTTTAATTTTTTCGGTTTAGTGGCTTTTGTTAAAGACTTTTAAACTTTGCGTCAAATTATCTCATTTCAACATAATCGTTGTAAAGGCTGGTTTGGCTCTACGTCATCCATATATATATATATATATATATATATATATATATATATATATATATATATATATATATATATATATATATATATATATATATATATATATATATATATATATATATATATATATATATATATATATATATATATATATATATATATATATATTATATTATATATATATACATATTATTTATATATATATAAATAATATGTATTTATAAATAATATGTATATATATAATATAAATTAAAAAAATTTTAATCAATAGATTGCCTGCTCACACCAAACCTTCAGTCAATGTAGCAGCACTCCTCACATGTTCTATTTATTTATCAGTCAATTTATTTAATTATCCCAAATTATATTTGATGGTTTTTATATAAAGTTAATTTTGTTGTTTTTAAAGACGAAGAGTTGTTAAGATCCGTTTTTTACATAAACAGTAAATTTAAAACCTTTTTTTTTTTTGAAACCCAGGTTGAAATACCTTTATTTTAATTTTTTTTTTTTTTCAAAGGAAGGTAGGGGGAGGGGGAAGAGGAGGTATTATATTAGAGATTTATCGAATCTTCAAGGGCCATGTGACAAAATACACTTATATTCTTTTATCATATGATTTTACAAATTTAACATTATTTTTATATTTCATATTTTGTTTATTGTTATTTTAAGTTGTGAAATTTTGTGAAATTTGTTGGTTTTTTGTTTCTTTTTCATAGGCATATGAGAAACGTTTTCCTACATGTAAAATGATACCTGCATTTCTTGGGAGTGATATTACCTATGATTATAAAAGTGATGATGGTGCAATACATATTGTTGAACGTAGATGCAGATTGAATGTAGATGCTCCATATCTTATCAGAAAAGTAATTGAATACTTCTCTATTATAAATTTATGTTACTTTTATAAGCTTTATTATTAATTATATATTTTGAAAAAAATGAAAAATGCAGCAAATTTAAAATCACACAAATTCTAAAAAGCTTTGAAATGAAACTGTTAAACATTTAGTGCTTTCAAAAAAAATAGATGCAGTAAAATTTCGTACTTGCAACTTGACTAATTCTTTGTCCATCCAAGCCCAAATAGATTCAATTGGATTCAAATCTGATTGAGCTGGCCAGGGCATTAAATCTACTTTATTTTCTTTCATCTATGCTTTTACTGTACAAGCTGTGGGCAAGGGCCAAATCTTGTTGTAATTGCCACCATTCGTTTTGATCAATCAGCATGTCCACTGATGAAACCATGCAGTTCTCTAGCGTCTCTTTATATGTATGTTGGTTGATTCCACCTGTATAAATGTTATACACTCCTACTCCATTAAAGTTAAAGCAGCCCCAGATAGCAACATTGCCGCCACCCCTTTGCAACCTTGGTACAACAAAGTAATTACTATACTTTTCTGATTTAAATCTTTTAATAAGAGCTTTTTGCTTTTTCTATTTATCACTTCAAAGTTACTTTTGTCACTAAAAATTACTTGCTTCCATTTCTCCAAAGACCATCCAATTCTCTCCTTACATCACCTAAATCTTGTGAGCTGATTAGTAAGCGACCGGGGCTATGGCCGGGGCTAAGTTTGATAACACATAGCCGCAACCGAGGCCAGGTTTATGACCAGGGCTGCATAAATATTGATAGATCCTATAAAAATGTTATTTTTAATTAAAGTTTATGATATGAGTTATAATTAAAAACAATACTTTTATTGGATCTATTAATATTAATGCAGCCCCGGTCATAAACCCGCCCGGGGCTGCATTAAAATTGATAAATCCTATAAAATGTTGTTTTTAAATAAAATTTATGTCGTAAATTTTAATTAAAAATAACATTTTTATAGGTTCTATCAATATTTATGCAGCCCTGGTCATAAACCTGGCCCCGGTCGCGGCTATGTGTTATCAAACCTAGCCCCGGCCATAGCCCCGGTCGCTTACTAGAGCTGATCTCTGGCCGTCAACAAAGGTTTTCTAACAGCTACATAGACACCTATTTTTTTCCTTAGTAAAATGTTTCTAACTGTATTTGATGAATTATGTTTTTCACGGTTTTCATTGAATGTGTTGGTGAGTTCACCATAACTTAACATTGGATTGGCTCTTAGCTTACTGAACATGAAAGTATGACCATTTTCATGTTCAGTAGTTTTTTTTAACCTTTTTGATGCTGCATTGCCACCTGTTGTTTTAAATGTCTTTGGAGTATATCTGACACAATTTTCTGAAATTTTTAAATTTTCTTGCTATTTCTCTATTCCTGATCATTGAGCCATTCTTCATACCTATTATTTGCCACTTTGTTGCTTTGCTTACTGCTTTTTCGACCCATTTCTATGTATGTTTACTTTTAGGTCTTATCAAATTATTAAAACAAAGGCTTTAAATGCGGCTAAACTGATCATCATAAGTAATTTTATCCAACATTCTATGGAAAATTGTCAAACTAACACACACACACACACAAACACACACACACACACACACACATATATGTATATCTTCTTGTACTATAACGTCAGAACTCATTCTACCGTAGTTTGTAATTTTTAAACGGTTTTTATATTTTTGATTTTTGTACTTCATGGCTGATGATTGCCAATAGGCATGAAACTTTAAGTTCCATTAAAATTTGGTTTTTCTAAAATTTAAGTATATATATATATATATATATATATATATATATATATATATATATATATATATATATATATATATATATATATATATATATATATATGTATATATATATTAATAAAATGATTATGAAACATTTGGGTTGACAACAAAGTAGAACGAAAATCAATTAAAAAGTTTGTGCGCCTATTTATTTTTTTTCCTATCTTTTCAGTTTTTTGTATTCCTTTGAAAAAAGTAAATTATTAAGAAAAAGGAACTAAATATGAACTTGTTATTGACATGTTAGTTTTAGAGAAATAATTTTCCTGTTGTTCATAAAAAAATTAAAAAAAAAGTCTTTAGGAAATATGGATGGGTTTTTACAATGTTTAAAAAAGAAAATGAACTCAATTTTTTACTGCACCAATTTTTTTTGAAAGCAATGTATGTCATTAACTGTGTAAAATATTTCTTTAAAATTATTTCTGTTTATATTTAATATAGTTTATCTAGTTTAGAGTCAGTTTAATATGATTAAGGTAATTAAATGTGTTTGATGTATTTCACTATGTCACTTTTTTAATAACAAGTGATTTATGACTAGTTAATGACAAAACTTTTTTTTGTGATTTAAAATCAGATGAAATAATAACACCTAGTTCTCTTTTACTTACTGTTGTGTCTAACCTTTTTGCTTCGAAGTACGTCTTTTGGTATGATTGCTAGACCCGAAGTTTGCCTTTTGGCATTTTTAAACTTACCTCTATATTTTACTCAAAAACTCACAAACTAAAGGTCGCATTGCATTTCTGACTTTTTATTTCAAATCAATTTGAAATGTATATATATGTTCTTAGTGTCAATACATTTTCAAAGCAACATGGTATTATGTTTATTTGTTGAAACGCTTACTAATTTGTTTTGCTAAAACTATGACGACAAGTATTTCAAAATGTGAAAAAAATAAAAGGTGTAAATTTATAAAATTTTTATTTCAGAGCATAATTATTGATTAAATACATATGCAAGAACTTTTCTTTCACTCTAAAAAAAAGCTGAGACATATTCCAGAGACAGACATCATTTCTTGCTCCAACTCTTTTAGTGTAAAAAAGACGAGTATTGGAACCAAAAACAGAAACTTGTAGCAAAATTTTTGTCAGGTCAGGTTATCCTCCTACTAGTAACATAGTGCAATCTGCTTCATTTCCTGCTGCCTTGTAGGATACGCTTTTTTAGGCGAAAGCTAGGAGAAGCCAACTCAAACTTAAAACACCCTCTGCCTTGGGGCTCTTGGTTGAGTAAAGGCTAGCGATGGTGTCTTGATAAAAGTACCCATCTTGGACGGATGATAAATGCATCCGGCTACTGTCTTGTAGAAGGCCTCCTAGGCAAAGACTTAAGGGGTAAACAGATTCTATCTGTTGACCAGCTTTGCACCTCTTCTTCATCTATTAGGCTGGCGCAGATGTATTTTTAATACATTGTTTCCAGTTTAGGATGTTGAATGCTGGATTTTCTTGACTCAATGCATGGGTTTTGCTTGTGTCTCTGTTTTTATGACTAGGCAACTTATTCTCTTATCTCCTAATGAGGGTACAGCTCTAAAACTCAGTTTTATGGTTCTGAGGCCGGTTGGTAGTCAGGTTTCCTGAACTCTGTGGTAGCTCTTAGAGAGGCTGATTCCATCAACAGCTAAAAAATATCAAAGTACTAACAGTGCCACGTTGCGCATGGATGGTGTCCCTGTTTGTACCTTTGGTGTGCATTGCGGAGGCCACATTTGGAGCCCTTCGTTAAGGTTAGTTAATAGTAATGAGGCAATTGTTTGGGTTATTAAACAGTGTACTAAGTACTATCTATGCTTTGAGTTAAGTTTTTTAACAAATTTAAAAATAAATAAAGTGCCATAAACTACAAAACACAAAAAACCATCGTCATCACCAAGCTCTCTAAACCTTCTCATTCACTAATATTTGTGGTCTTCAAAGTAACTTTTCTTCTGTTGAATCTTATCTCTTGCAAAGTTCACCAGACCTACTTGCTCTTTATGAGACTTATTTGAGTTTAGCTTTCTCATCTTATGATCTTGATGGTTATCTGACTTTAATTCGTAAAGACTCCAAAAGTCACATGCTTGGCCTGGGCATTTATATTCGTAAGAATTCACACATATGTTGGAAAACTAGGTTTGAATCCACAGACTATTCTTTTATGTGCTTTTGTTTAGCACCACTTCACTCTATTGCCTTTCTCCTTGTTCTATATCGTTCTCCTTCATCTCAAGACTGGACTCCTTTTGATGTTATTTCTGATCAAATTGACAAAGCCCTCTCTCTTTATCCATCAGCCAATATCGTTGTCGTTGGTGACTTCAATCCTCATCACACAGAATGGCTTGGCTCTAGTGTCAGTGACTCTGCATGTGTTAAAGCCCATAATTTTTGTCTTTCTCAATCCCTAACTCAAATAGTCAACTTTCCAATTCGCTTTTCAGACAACCCGAATCATTTACCTTCTATAATTGACTTTTGCCTTGTTTCTAATCCTAGTCAGTGCTCAGTTTCTCCACATTCACCCTTAGGTGCTTTTATTCCCTCACAATAATTCCAGGTCAAACCTCACTCTTCTCCATGGTTTTCCTCACATTGTGATGCTGCAATTTCCATGCGAAACTGTTACTTCCATATCTATCAGCAAAACAATTCTCTGGAAAATAGACGTCTGTTTATTACTGCTAGAAACTATTGTAAAAAGATTTTGTCTTACGCCAAAGCCTGCTATTCTAAGGGTATGAAATCTTGTATTTCATCACAAAAATTAGGCTCTCGTGGCTTCTGGAGAATCTTTAATAGTATCAATAATAAGGACAAATATATTATTCCACCTCTCTTGTATGGTTCAGACTTTGTCACTTCACCTAAAAACAAAGCTAAATTGTTTGCTAAGAACTTATCATCTTTTGATTCCACTAGTTGCGCTCTACTTGATTTAGCTGTGAAACAGGTTGATCCATTGCTTGACATTTGTATCACTCTAGCTTCTGTATCAAAAATGATTTCTTGCTTAGACTCTTCTACAGCTCGTGGCCCGGATAACCTACCTGTTATAGACTTCCAAAAGTGTTCTCCGGAGCTGTTGTCTTTGCTTTTAAAACTGTTCAACAAGTGCCTATCAGAGTCTTGTTTTCCAGCCTGCTGGAAAGCGGCACCTGTTATTCCTATTTTCAAAAATTCTGGAGAGCAATCTGATTCATCTGACTACCGTCCCATTAGTTTTCTTCCTATCATAAGAAAGGTTTATGAATCTTTAATTAACAAACAATTAGTCTTTCATCTTGAATCTAATAACTTACTTTCTGATCATCAATATGGATTTCAATCTTCTCGTTCTACAGCTGATTTGCTAACAGTAATAACTGATAGGTTTTATCGTGCATTAGATAAAGTTGGAGAGGTTAAGGCAATCGCTCTTAACATTTCTAAAGGTTTTGATGAAGTTTGGCATGCTGGTCTTCTCCATAAGCATTCTTCTTATGGTGTATCTGGTAAAATCTTTAAGACTATTGAATTCTTATAATATAATCGTATTATAAAAGTTGTCCTCGATGGACAGCACTTTTCTTCTTATTCTGTAACTTCAGGGGTTCCTCAAGTTTAATCCTTGACCCTATACTCTTTTTAATTTACATTACCGAACTTCCAGATATTCTCACATCACTCAGAAGTCTCATCCTTATTCTGTGACTGTTCCTAAGTGCTCCAAAAACTCTTATTAGTCTGGTTTTTTTCCTCAAACGTCTTTGGAATTTGCTTCATTCATCTTGTTTCTCTGATTCATTTAATTTGCAATCTTTTAAGTTGTCTGTCAATCGTTTTCTTGCTCTACAATCTTCATCTTTTCTCCTTTATTAACTTTTAACTCTAATTAGTGGTTGCTTGCAACCTTAATTGAAGCGAAGATGTTAAAAAAGTCAGATATGTGTTCTTCAAATAATTATCTTTTTTATCTTTTAGTAAAAAAGTTTATAAATCAATCAAGATGTTTTTGAACCTATAACTTTTAATTTATGAACATCAATAAACATGAGTTCTTTCAATATTTTTTTTTTAATACTATTTAAAAAAATTTTTGCATGATTTTTGATAGCATTTTCAACTTTAATTTCAAAAAAATGTTACTTTTTAATGGCTTCCCTAAAGTTTAATTTGAAAGGGCACTTCTATTATTATGTAAGTATAAAAAGTAGGGCTTCCAGAATTTTATTTTTAGATATTGATCATTTTTTACTGAATGAACATTTATTTTTATGATACCCAATTGCAGATGTTCTCATTTTTCTTCTTATTTTTTGTGTTGTTTCATTCTTGTAGCTATTTTCATTGTTGTTTCATTAATTTTTGTTTGCTTGTTTCATTAATTTTTGTTTGCTTGTTTCATTGTTGTTTCATTAATTTTTGTTTGCTTGTTTCATTGTTGTTTCATTAATATATTTTTGTTTGCTTGTTTCATTGTTGTTTCATTAATATATTTTTGTTTGCTTGTTTCATTGTTGTTTCATTAATATATTTTTGTTTGCTTGTTTCATTGTTGTTTCATTAATATATTTTTGTTTGCTTGTTTCATTGTTGTTTCATTAATATTATTTTGTTTGCTTGTTTCATTGTTGTTTCTCTAATATATTTTTGTTTGCATTCACATTCTATTAGGTATACACTATAAAAAGTAATTGACTGTTTTGCTGCATGAGGTTACCACAAACTTAAGATTTACAGTTAATTTAAAAACAATCTTGTAAACTGCTTACCTAAAGATTTTTCAAATTTTTGGTGATAATGCAGAGCTTGTTATAAAGGGAGCGCGATCGCACTCCGCTCATAAAACGCGCCCGTAAACGGTATTTTCAAACGTTCTAGGCGCGATAAACAACGCTTGTTCAGCTTATAACGAGCGTATAAAATAACGCTCGTCCAATAGTTCAGGATTATTTTTTTATTTTCATGAAATATTTAAAAAAGATTTTTTATTAAAGATATTCTATTATCAAAGCACTAATATAAAATATAAAAAGCACTACGTCGTTCTCTTTTGCACTAACGTAATTAATAAGCAGTTTGAAGTCGTTAATAGTCACTAATTTCAATAATGGAGTGTGCGCGTGGCAACACAATGTGAATACAAAAATGCGCAAATAAAATAAGAATAGAAAATTCGAAAACCATTATAAGAAAATTGAAACTGCAGAGTATTTTTAATCTTGTGAAAATATCAAGTAAGATTTATTTGATTTATTGTTTGTAATATTCCACACATCGTTTATAATAAAAATAAATATTAATAATAGAGTAATTTTTAAAATTAGTTTTTGTTCATAGTATAGGTTTTTTATTAACTATTATTTATTTTAACTCAAATTTGAAATGATTCTGTTGTTTAAAATGCTCGCAACCAAGGGCATTCGAAAAGGAACAAAGTAATGATGTCAACATTTATTAAATGGAAAGTTATTATTCTTATTTATTATTATTTCAAATTATCCTTGTATTATTTTTTTAAGATAAAAAAAACGTAATTTAAAAAAGAAATTTTAGAAAAAAAATAAATAATTAATTTGAATAAAAAATATCAAGAAATATAAAAACCATTAACCAATAATTAAGTTTACAGCGTAACATTTTAAAATACATATATCAAAACAACGAAGCAAAACTAAGTCACTAAATTATACTTCAATACTAAATCAATAAAAGTGGCGTTTTTGTTTGATATTATTTTTTTATAACATAAATAGTTAAAAATAAAATCGTGATCTGACAATATACAAGAAGTTTGGAAATATAAAAATCTACTTCGTTGAAGTAGTTTTATGAGTGTCATACTAATTCAAACATTTTTTGACGAAAGAATTATGTAACAAATAAAAAAATATATAAAAAATAAAAAGCTTTTTGTGAGCATCCCTTCAGCAATTTTCATGATCGCGCTCGCCGATGTTATCTCGAGCGCACATAATCACGCTCGATGAAAACATATTCTAATTTTACGAGCGCAATATAACACACTTGACGATTTTCTTCATCACAAGCCCTGATAATGTCGGGATCCACGATAGTAATATAGTTGGTATGGTTGGCATAGATATATGGTAATTTAGTTGGTATCAATATATATCTTATTGATATATGTTGATATGAAGTCATAGTAACCTGTTTTACTGTTTATTATTTAAAAAGTTAAAAAATTTAATGTTTTGTTTCTGTCTTCCAATTCATATGTGTATTGGCATGACCATGATGTTGGCTGTTTAATACTTGTTGAAAGCAGATACCAATATCTTTATCAGAAAATCATGCATGGCTATCATTCATACCTCAAAAACCATTTTAATTCTAGTTGTGGATTGAAATGGAGCACAATGTTAATTAGTTTTTTTTTGAATAACTGCAGGAAACCCTTCACATATATTATCATGAGTGAAAATCAAATTCAAGTCCACAAGCTCAAACCTATTTATAAATTATAAATATATTTTTGTTAACAAAACAACTTGATTTATTTTTAAACTTAACTAAATATACACAAAATTCAAACTTTTCTGCACTTCAGAAAGCTTTAATTGTTGACCTTAAATTTTTTTAAATGGATTATTAATGAAGCTTTAAAATTGAAAAATTTTTTAACAAAGGTGATTGAATAATAAAATATTTTTATTTTTTAAGTAATTAAGAAACCTTAGAATTAACATTATTGAATGTTTTATGTTTATTTATAATGCAATATATTTTTTAGATGGCTGGAGTTGACCATGCAATTTTTATTCAACGTAACAGCTTGAATAGACTAAATCGGACACTAAAAATTGAAGCATGGAATGAAAGTTTTTCCAGTAGACTAATTATTAAGGAGCACTGTTATTATTCTGTAAGTAATACCTAGTAAGCACAAGATGTGTTTGATGTGTCTAAAAAACGTATTAAAATGTATAAGAACGTTTTTTGTGCTGGCTAAATTACTAATATCATTTATATTATTTAATTGGTTATACTGATGGCGATATTTTATTGCATTTTTTAGGTCCATCCAAATAACCCAAATTGGACTTTGTTTGAACAAGATGCAAGTTTAGATGTGGTCAGTTTTTTTGGTTTCGAAGTTGCTGTGGAAAAATTAGCTATAAAGGCATATACAAGCAACCTCAAGAAGGTCTGTTTAATTCTTTGCTTTGTTTTTATTAGTTCACACACACACACACACACACACACACACACACACACACACACACACACACACACACACACACACACACACACACACACATGGTTTTCTGAGGTAAACTCAAAAACTATGTTGCGTGGAGAAGAAGTAAAAAAAGAACTTTGTTTATAATCGATCTGTAAGGGATCTTAACAAAAAAAAAATTTTTCTTAAATAATCAATATAATAAGGTTAAAAACAACCGTAAACTATAATTTATGGTTGTTTTCAAGGATTATGGTCATTTCAATTAGTTTGACGTTAATTAGCATCAAATTAACATGTACAACTTTTGATTTGATATCAAGGAGTATTTATTAAGATGTCAATATATAGCATATATATATATAGGATATATGTTGGATATATATGGGATATCTTCTAAGACGATATCTACTAAGCATGTAGCAGGCTACATAAGCTTATGTAGTAGCTATGTTGCTGGCCATGGATTATGCAATAGCTATGAATCTGGCTATGTAGTATCTATGAGGGGGCTATGTAGTAGCTATATAAAAGGTTATGTAGTTGCTATAAAACAAGTTATGTCGTACCATGTTGTATAATAGCTATGTAGTGGGTGGGTAACCCGTGGGCTATGTAGTAGTTATGTCTTAGAAAGAATAAAGGATAGTTAAAGCTAGTTTCGAACTTTGATTAATTCTTACAGCAATTGTGCTGGCTTTTGAAAAATATTTTGAAAAGTATATAATGTACCCCATTTTTTCTTTCTTATTGAATATATTTCTTTTGATAGTTATTAGAAGAGGTCTTAACTATTAGATGAGGCCTCAACTATTGTGCCACCTCAAGGTGGCACAGTAGTTAGGTTTTAAAGAAAACAGTGAGGCTTTGAAAAAAAAAAGAGACCAATTAGAATCAAAAGTTCTTTAAATTGATAAAATATCAACACTTTAGTTAAAACAGATAAATTTATAAGCATTAAAGTGAATAAAAACAAAAATTTTTTGTTTTTACTTTTTTGGTCCAAAATAGAAAAAGTAAGGAAACACAAATGAAAAGAAGTGTAGGTAGGTGGTTAGGGTTGTCTGGAAAACAATCACAAAGTTGACTATCTGAGTAAGAGGTTGAGGAATACAGAAGTTATAAGCTTTTGTGCTAGTAGAATTAGTGGTATTAGTGTCTAGCCATTCAGTGTCATGAGCAATAAAGTCACCAATAATAATAATATTGGAAAAGAGGTAGAGAGAAAGGGCATAATCAATTTGATCAGAAATTACATATTAAAAAGTGCATTCTTGAGAAGGAGAACCCTAAATAAGGTGATTGATTGAAGAGATGCTAAGGGAATCCCATAAAAGAATGATTAGAGGATTCAAACTCAACAAAAGTAGGTGAATTGATGTGTAATTATAAATCCAAGCCAAGCATGTGACTAAGGCTTTCTGCATTTATCATATTGTCAAATAATAACTTAATTCTTGTTAATTAGATTTATAATACTTTTTCAACTGAAAACAAAATCTTCTAGACTATACCAATAAGAGACATACTATTTGACAATAAGAGACATACTATTTGACAATAAGAGACATACTATTTGACAATAAGAGACATACTATTTGACAATAAGAGACATACTATTTGACAATAAGAGACATACTGTTTGACAATAAGAGACATACTATTTGACAATAAGAGACATACTATTTGACAATAAGAGAAATACTGTTTGACAATAAGAGACATACTATTTGAAAATAAGAGACATACTATTTGACAATAAGAGACATACTTTTTGACAATAAGAGACATACTGTTTGACAATAAGAGACATACTATTTGACAATAAGAGACATACTATTTGACAATAAGAGACATACTGTTTGACAATAAGAGACATACTGTTTGACAATAAGAGACATACTATTTGACAATAAGGGACATACTTTTTGACAATAAAGAAAAAAAAGAATTAAAGGTTTTCTACGTTGACACTAAAAATATGTTTTTTAATGAGAAAACTTCTTTATTTCTTTGTACGTTTTTTTGTAGTCTTGTGTTTTTATTTTTTTGTAGTCTTGTATTTTTATTTTGACTTGGTAAAACTTTTAAAGTTAGTAACTTCTTTTTAAGATTTTTAAAAGAGGCATGTATTTGTCTTAACTTAAAAATAAAATACACAATTCTTATTTGAAAAAAAAAAACTTTCACTAATCATTTCTTCATTTAAATAAACTTTGCTAATCATTCTTTTGTCTTTCAACTTAGTTCTACATTTAAATTTCACTAATCATTCTTTTATCTTTCATATTATTTCAAATAAAAACTAAATAACATTTACATAAATAACATTTGAATAAGATTATAATGATAATAGATTTAAAAATTTTATTAGGGAAAAGAAATTATCATGTATTACATAAACGAGTTAATCGCAGAAGGAAAGACATCTTTTCCATTATTTCAAGATTCAGAGGGTCGTCCGCGTTCAGTCAGCTACTTAGAAAAACAGAATAAAGATGTTGCTAGGAGAGATTCAAGTCAAGGTATTGCTGTATTACTTCTATTGCTTATTAGTATTTTTTTTATTAATATGTGACAATATTGTAAAGGAATTGTTATTTACAGAGATTCCAAGTATTATCAAACTTGGGATTACTTTAAATTTTTTTTTTTTTTTTTTAAATGTATTAAATATTGATTCTAAAATCACCAAACAATTAAAATTGGATTTTAAATGTAAAAACTTTTTGTTAAATTATTGAAGTTTCTTTAAATCTATTTAATTTTTCGTCGTTTTCTTTCAGCATTTTCCTTTTTATCAACAAATACTCAAAGCAAAGTTGTTTTGAAACAAGTTAATTATTTAATTAAATTACCAAAGCATGTACTTTAAATGATTTTTTTTTAATTGCAAAATATGCATATTTGTGGCAAAAATGTATCAATTCCAACTTGCTAAGCTGGAATTATGCTATATATTTATAATGCTAAGTGGCAAAAATATATCAGTTCCAACTTGCTAAGCTGAAAACTGATTTAATCTTTTTTGATAAAAACTCATAATCTAAATGATATCAAATAACAAAAGAATATGCATGAGTAAAAGTGAGGGAAAAATTGAAAATTATGATCAAATATCTCAACATAGTGGCCTAAGCCTAACAAGGCGACCTTTTTCTCAGGAATATAGTTGTGTAACTGTGGTGTTTTGTTGAGGTTAACACTTGTTTTCTCTTGCTCGTGTCAGAGTCATGATAAAAATCATGTTGTGTTGAGGTTAACAGTTGTTTTCATGTTTCAGTAACATCAACTCACTACTAAAATGAGTCTGAAATATGAAAAAGTATACACAAAATTTAAACTAAAAAATGTACACTTAAAACATCACCAAGTTATACTAATAATTTAGCCCAGTTTTTTATGTGCAATAATCAATAAAACACTCACATGTCAACTTCAAATGTGTGATGAAATATACATGAAAACTTAGCAAATCAAATGTATCATTCCATGTGTAATAAATAATAAGTGCAAAGATATATAGCAAGTTGTCAATAACTGATTGATGAGTTGTAAAAGTCAATTGCATGTACAGTGTAAAAAAGTCAAGTATTACTGAAAACCAATGTAAAAAAATTATCAGCCATACTCAAAGTTACCTATAATACCTATACCTATAATAGATCAAAAGTCATACATATGATTTATTTTTAATTTCTAATTAAAAGCTGACCCAGACATGCTTCAGAGACAGATATTTTTTCCTGTGTGCAACAATAATTATCTGTGAACTATACTGATTGTGTATGTATACAAACAAACTAACAAAAAAGTTGATATGATCAAAAATGTATACAAAAGACACTACTGTTGATATGATCAAAAATGTATACAAAACAAAGTAGCTTAAAAAACCCAATAAAAGTTCACAGTGTATTACAATAATCAAATAAATAATAAATATATAAAATGTCATTGAATTAACAACAAATCGAAAGCTAGTAAACTCTAACATGTCATTAATAGAGTATGATTTTTATTAAAAAATCTTATCTTCTTTGTAAAAAAATTTCAAGTTTGAAATAAAAGTTGCAAATACTGTCTAATCTAATATATTTGTTGCTATATTTAATTTTTTTAATTTGATTTTTTATTTGTTTATATTTGATAATTGTTTTTTTTTATAATTTTCATAATTATTTGTAGTAACTGTTTTATTTAATTATTTAAGTGTGCCATTTTAGAAACCCAAGCTGAAAATGGAGAAACTAAAAAGGTTGAAAGCAATGATAACAATGATAAACCCACTAAAGAAATTGATGCAGATGATTTAGTAGAAGATGAAATTTCAAAAAATCCTGTTAATATTGAAAAAGTTGTTGATCCGCCACCTGTTCAAGGTTCTTTACACAATTCAGTACTAATAGCATTCTTAGCATGCAGCTTAATAATTATTGATATAACATTATAGCACTGTTATAGCCTTCTAACACTGTTCGTATAGCTTTATAATAATGTTTGTATAGCCTTGTAACACTGTTCATATAACCTTATAGCGTTGTTCGTATAGCCTTATAACACTGTTTGTATAACCTTATAGCGTTGTTCGTATAGCCTTATAACACTGTTCATATAACCTTATAACACTGTAAAGTAAATAACAGAAATAATATTTTTAACTTTCTTTGTTATAAGCCTTTTCATACTTTAGAATTTTATTTTTTCTAGAATTTAAGTTGGATGAAGCTTATATTGCCAGATACCTTGGCAACTTATCAATGAAAGAAGAAAATCATTTAATGCAATTGCGGCGACGCTTTCAAGTTGCACACGTAGGAAAGGTGGTTATGTTGTGATTAAGATGTATATAATAGTTTGTTGCCTTAGGACCTTTGTTTAAAATATAAGAGTTTGTTGTGTAAGGACCTATGTTTAAAATATAAGAGTTCGGTGTGTTAGAACCTATGTTTAAAAATTTCAAACACAATCTCAATTTTACAATTTTTGACTATTTTCATAAAATGTCTTATCTCAATTGTATGCTATTTATGTCCCTAAGTGTATTGTTTGAACTTGCATACCTTGTGTAGGTCATTAGTTTTATCTTTTGTATGTCTGTATAAATTGATGTTTAAAATTGCAAAAACTTTTAATTTTTTTTATAGATGCCAAGTGAAGCTGTCATGTTACGTTTTTTACGTGCAAGAGATGTTAATCTAGACAAAGTAATTTTCAAAAAAAAAAAAAATAGAATGTCTTGTTGCCTTTTTAACATGCTATGATATATTTTATAAGCTATGATATTATTTGAGTCGTTAATGTGATTTTAAAAAGTTTGTATAAACAGAAATAAACTTTAATTATTATTTTTCATTAAAAATTATGTTTTTACATTTAGGCATTTGAAATGTTAAAAAATTCACTTCATTGGAGGCGAACCCATCATGTAGATACCATTTTAGATACATGGAAGCCACCTGATCAGTTACTGGAATACTATCCTGGTGGATGGCATTACAATGATAAAGGTTAGCTTTTTTGAGGTTGTGCATTGTTTGAAATTGATTTTAACAAATAAATTTTTTTTTATTTTTTAGAAGGACGTCCTGTTTATATTGTTCGTTTGGGAACAATGGACTTTAAAGGATTGTTGAAAACTGTTGGTGAAGATGGGTTTGTCAAACATGTACATGTTATTTTTAGTGTATTAATTGCTTTTAATTTTCAGTGTATTTGTGATGCATGTACTTGCTACATTGCATATACATCGAATCTTATTATTTGATTTTTTTATATATATACTTCTTTTAACTACTTCTATTGGAACTTATTCACTAGAGTTTTTACTGCTATTTGTAGTCATATGTGTCATCTAAATGTACTTTCTTTTTTTTTTATTGTGTCTTGTTTAATTGTATCATATTAAGCATATAATCTCAAATATTGGTGAACTATATACAACTATAACTATATGAATAATGTCAAGACTACATCATCAACTTATGGCTGCTTTGAGTTAGCTATATGATAATCTTTACCCAACAATTCTACCTTTTTCTACAGTTATAAAATCAGTACTGTACAAATACTGATAGTACTAATATATCTAGTGACACAGAAAAATAAAATATTTTAATAAAGAAATTATGCAGCTTTTTCTCAAAATTTTCGTTTTATACATGTAGTTTATCATCAATTTATACAATCTGTTTTTGATTTTGTTTTATTCAAAATTGTCATTTTACCTATTTTGTATATAAAATAAAATACTGGAATCTAGGTTGTATCCATAAATGAAGAAG
The DNA here is from genome assembly GCF_038396675.1 of Hydra vulgaris. Classification (NCBI taxonomy): domain Eukaryota; kingdom Metazoa; phylum Cnidaria; class Hydrozoa; order Anthoathecata; family Hydridae; genus Hydra; species Hydra vulgaris. Next base: position 38,296,896 of record NC_088927.1, read on the forward strand.
GATTAAAAAAGTGTCGTGAAGCAACAGAAATTTATGCTAAACCAATTACGTATGTGTTTTTTTAATTTTTTTTTTGGTTCTTTTAGTTGTATAATAGCATTTTAAGAGCCATGGCGCAGTGGTTCGAGTACTGAACTTGAGATTGAAGGGTCTGGGATTGAGATTGAAGGGTCTTAGGTTTAAATCTTACTCTATCCATAAAAGGGCTTCATCAGTGATGAAAACAAGCATATAGATAATACAATTCTTTTAGTAATTGGACTTTAATCATTGACTTGGAGGGATTAAGTATGAGACATCTATGGAGACCAGGTATTTAAAATATTTTTATAAAATTTTGATAATTGAGGTTATATATAGTGTGTGTGTATATATATATAGTGTGTATATAAATAGTGTATATATATATATATATATATATATATATATAGTGTGTATATATATAGTCACACCCTGTAAATATTGGACGTTAATACTTTTGGAGAGCACCGAAAAAACCCTTTTGGGGTCTTGTTATATACACATAGGTGACTTACCTGGCAAATTTTCAAAATCTTTTACTGACGTCCAAGGGAGAAAAAGCAATTTTGAGTTTTTAGTAAAAATATCCAAAAAATCATTTTTGTTTATTGGCATTAATTTTCTTCAAAAGTGAAATGTTCTTGTACAATGATACCAAAATATTATAAACACAATTAATTAAAATAGTTTTACAATTTTGTGCCAATAATTTCAAATATTGCTTCTATCAGAGTTAAGAATTCAATGTTTTTAACACTTGGAAACAAAATTCTCTGAAAATTCTTTTGAACATTTTTCTGAAAAAATTTCTTCAAACTTTTAAGCATGTTTGCTGTTAAATTCCACAACACAGTGTACATACTCAGGATGTGAAGGGCTTTGCTTGAATCTTTGCCAGTGAGTCTTAAACTTTGAATGCATTGCTTCAGTTGCTTGTTCACTGAACAATCCAAGTGCAGACCCATGTTGATCAATGAGCTCGAAAATGTGATAAAAAACTGCATGTGCCTTTGGAGTCACTGTAACTGGCAGAGGGAGAAAAGAATCTTTGAACTTTACAATTTTTCTTTGAAGTCACCCTCAAGTGACTTTCCAAAGCAGGAAGAAACAACATCTCTAAAATTGCGAAATGTTTCAATGAAATCCTGAGCTTAATAAGCACAAGCCTTTTCAGCCAGTCTTTGAAGAATGTCAACATTTTGCAAAAGTTTGTGACATTCATTTCCAGCAAATTGTCCCCCGTGGTATGGCTGAAGTTGAATGTGCAACAGAGCAGGCCATTGTTTTGCTCCTGGCCAAAGTTCTGAAAGATTTTTGAAAAGATGATTGACAATTCCTAGTAGCAAATGTAGTCCAAAATAAGTCTCGATTCCTCCATGTTGATCAAAGAAGGATGAATTGTGTTGTCAAAATCTTTAGCTATTTTGAATTTGGAGCCAGCAGACACAAATACTCTGTAGCTCTCTTGTATTGAACCAAAACTTCTGGAAACTCTACATTCTGAGAGGTTGTCTGAATCGATGTTACACCAACAGCAGGGGTGTTTACTTGAATGAGACTGAATTTCCTTAAGATGTTAGCAATTTTGAGATCACAAGAGATGACAAAAGAGACATTTTCAACATGGATTTGGTCCATCGTCACCTTGACAGCCGCATATGTTTTAGGCACATCTTCCACAATTGTAACAATGAGTTGACGCTTCACACCTGTATCACGAGCAATTGAGTTTGTGAGTAGGTGTGAACTTTTTTGTTGAGGACTTTTTGACTCATCAACTTCTTCTGTGCTTATAATTCCAAGACTAATTTTCAGAAATGAACCACCACCATCTATTCCCAGCTTGACTAAATGCTGAGGGGAGTAATCTCTTGAATGCAAAACATGATTTGTTAGGTCTTGCAGGTTTTTGCAGTGAACCATTGATCGTTTTTCTTCTTTTCCCTTTTCCATGGTAAAATTTGACTCTGACAAGGTGAAGAAATCTGCAAGAGTTTGTCCAGCAGCAGCAAATTTTTGCTCAAAATGTGGCTCAACTAGTCGAATCCCGGTGGATTTGTTTAGCATTGATGCTAGAAGTCTCATTCCTGTATTGGAAAGTCCAGTGTTTAGTTGAAAATTTACTAAACTTTGTGTTGTAAGAGGTGTGCTGTTTACTTTGTGAGCAATGGAAGGGCCTGAATAAAAAAAGAACAAACAAGTTCATCTCTTTCAAAATAATTTCACAACGAAATCTATTTTTTCTAGCTTATTGATATAAAATTCAGACAATTGCATAGGATGGTTCTCTATTGGTTAAACAAAGTTCAAAGAAGTTACAATAATAGAACTATTATACACCTATTTTGGCCACAATTTTTATTGCTCTAAATCAAAACTATGTTATTTTATAGTATTTCATTGTATTATAACAAGTAATGTGGTATTAATAAAAAACAGCAATGCAAAATTAATTTGAACGGTATTATTTTTTAATATGTTTACCTTGCATAGCGAACAAAAAATACTAAAAACTAGAGGAAACATATAATACAAATCACTGCATATTTTTGATATGTAAAGAAAAAAATGCCTCAAATCTATATGTGTACATGACAGTTTCCAGTAGACCAAGTTTTTTTTTTTACCACTGTAAACAAAAAACTTGTTATTTATATTTTCCTCAGAGTTGTTTACTTTCTACTTTTTATACTCTTTGGAACCTAAAAAGAATTTTTCGGGAATTAAATTACTAAATATTTTTTAAAGTTCAGCTAGACATTTCTTATAATTTTATTCAATTGACAAATACATTTACTTTTAGCACTTTTAGCCAATAATTTCCACATTAAAATATATTTTATAGAAAATGGTGAAATTCAATTTAAGAGGTTGAATTCCTTGCTTTTACTCTCAAATACTGATTAAGAGCAATTAAAATAACAAAATTACAAAAAGAAACTAAACAGGAACTAAATTTTTCCAGACACTAAGCAAAGTACAAAAAAATTAGCAGTATCTAAATAAATAAGTTACCAACCCTAATAATCAGGTATTGTTTTTTTGTGTAAGGGTGGTAGAGGGGAATATATTTAAAATATTTTAAACTAAATTTTTACAAAGCAGGAATTATAAATACATCACATTATTTGTGCTAGTCATTTTATTCATAATAATATGGGTAAAAAAATATTTCAATGAAATTACTGTAAGATAAAAGTAAAACTATTCTAATTAATTGTGTTTTGTAATATTTTGGTATCATTGTACAAGAACATTTCACTTTTGAAGAAAATTAATGCCAATAAACAAAAATGATTTTTGATAATTTGTGATTCTTTTTTGGATATTTTTACTAAAAACTTAAAATTGCTTTTTCTCCCTTGGACGTCGGTAAAAGATTTTGAAAATTTTTCGGTGCTCTCCAAAAGTATTAACGCCCAATATTTACAGGGTGTGTAGTATATATATATAGTGTGTATATATAGTGTATATATATATAGTGTATATGTATGTATATATATGTATATATACATATATATATATACATATATATATATATATATATATATATATATATATATATATATATATATATATTTATATATATATATATATATATATATATATATATATATATATATATATATATATATATATATATATATATATATATATATATATATATATATATATATATATATATATAGTGTGTGTATTATATTTAGGTATATATAAACAATTCGGATAACAGAGATAATGATAATATATAAGTAATAGTATAGTTGCAATTGAATTCTTCTTAAATATTTATACTAAGATCTTTTTTAATTTAACAATTATAAAGTTATATGAAATAATTATAATGATATTTATTATTTATTAGGAGTGAGAGCTGTGCTCAGAATTATTGAAGTCGTTCAGGCCAACTATCCTGAAACAATGAGCAGGCTCTTGATTATTCGAGCACCAAAAGTTTTTGTTGTTCTGTGGACTTTACTGTATCCATTTATTGACGAGAATTCAAGGAAGAAATTTCTTATTTATACAGGAGATGATTATCAGGTATTAACTTTTTTAAACTTTATTTATTTTAAAATAATTTGGAAAATTTTGGTTTTATTTACCAATTCAAAATTTAAATTTTGTAATTCAGGGCCCTGGTGGCTTAGAAGATTATTTGATGAAAGAATATATACCTAATTTTCTCGGAGGATCGTGTGAGGTATTTTATTTTATTCCTCTTATTATTATTGTTATTATTATTATTATTATTATTATTATTATTATTTTGTTACATAACGTCATGTTGATTTTTTAAACTCGTGAAATTCAATGCTTTTGTTTAAAAAATAAAAAATCAAGTTTTAGGAGAGATAGAGAACGAGAAATAGTTCAACTGCGTACGTAAACGCGTCTTTAATCCCCCTTCCCCATGTACACTTTTATACTTTTTCCTTCCCCCTCCCTAATACCTGCCTACGTACGTATGGAAGACCCTTTATATAAATTCTTATATAAGTTTATGACTAAAATCTAGTTGCATGAATTCCCATTAATTAAAAGATCAGGCGTATAATTATTAATAAAGCTTTTATTGTTCTCAATATTATTATTGCAACAAATTAATAAAAAAACTAATTATTTTACTAATTAAAGTTTAATATTTATTTTTCAAAAAATTGTAACCTTTACCAGGGTCGGACTGGCACTGAGGGGCAGGGGGGAGACATTGATGGGGCCCTTAGAAGAAGGGCCCCGTCTTTATATAAGGTGTAGAAGTATACGATGTCTTTGTATATTTTATTAAACATTTCATATTTTAATCGTAGAAATAACCTAAATACCAATAAATAATATTTATTGGATTATCTTGCAAAATTGATGCATATTAACAATAACAAGTTATTATCAATTTGTATTTTTGTGTGTTTTATTTGTGTATCTTGATTTATAGAGAGGCCCAGGACCTTCAGACATAGCAGGGGCCCGGGGGGGATACCCCAATCTCCCCCACTAGTCCGACCCTGTCCTTTACAACAATTAGGTTTTTGGTAATTGTATTTTTTTAGTGCCATTTACCTGTTGGAAAAGTTGTCCCAAAAAGTTTTTACAAATTTGAACCCACCGGGGAATCGAATTGGATGGAAACAGATTTATATCATACTGGTCAGGTTGTGAAAGGTACACCACATGAGGTTAGAGGTTTGAATGCATCTTATAAAACTACTTTATTGATAAATTGAAGGTAAGTCATTTATTTTCCTAATAATTCGATATTATAGGTTATTATAACTGTGACTGAAGCTGAGTGTGTCATTACATGGGATTTTGATGTCATTGAAGGAGACTGTGTATTTCAGTTGTTGCGTCATAAGCGTCCTCGTGAAGCAACTAATTTGACTTCATGTCTTGGTGACACTAGTATTACAAAACAAAGTATTCGACCGGGGATAGATGCGCAAGTTGTTGAGAGACCAATAACATGTGCTCAAGGAGATTCTCTGCAGGTAAAATTTTTTAAACAGATTTTTTTAAGCAATTTTTTTATTCAAGAAGGCATATAGGAGTTTTTTAAACTCTTTTAGCTAATGATCTTTAGCTAACTACTTTATGTTCTAAATTCTATAGATAAAAGTTAACTTAAATCAGAGCTCAGGCCTTAGCCTTGCTTAGAGATTAAAGTGATTGCTTGTTGATTAAAGTGTCGGGTTTCATATCCAAGAGTCTAAAGAGACTTGGATGTGAAAGATGCCTGTGTTGCTTCAAACAAGCTGACTTCAAACTAGATGTGGTGCTTCAAACAAGCTGACTATGATCATTCAAATAAGCTGCCTGTGGTTCTTCTGTCTGGATTTGATTTTGAAACATTTTCTACGTAAAATAAACGACTTGCACCTCTGCATCGTGTGTGGAGATACAGTACTGTGAATAAGTTTTAGACCACTTACATTTTTTCCAAAAATCCCGGAGAATTCTTCTCTAATATTTAAGTTTGTAGTTCTAAATTATAAACTTATTAAAACACATGTATTTCACACAAAATATAGAACAATTACAAACTTTTTCATGTCAAACTTCATAAAAGACTCTTAATATTTACTATGTCCTCCTTTTGCCTCAATCCCAGCCAATATTCGCCAGGGAATAGATTTATACAAGTTAGTTATAAAATCCTGGGGTATGTTGTGCTATTCTCTTTGAAGTACTTCAAAACATTCTTCAGCGTTTCGGGGAGCATGTTCGACCTTTTTTCTGTCCAGGTAATCCCAAATATGCTCAATTAAATTCAAAACTGGACTCTGGGGAGGCCAGGTCATCAATTCCAGTACTCCTTCCTCTGCCATTTCATTTAAATAATTTTTTGCCACTCGGTAACAATGTTTTGGGTCATTGTCCTGCTGCAGAATAAAATTATGACCTATTAGTCTCATTCCGGATGATACAGCATGGTGCCTTAGGATATCCACATAACGCTCCCCGGTGAGTCGCCCCCCTATTTTAATCGAATCACCTACTCCAGATGAAAATAAACAGCCCCAAACTTGTAAAGAGCCTCTGTGTTTTATAATAGGGTTTAAACACTCGGGCTGATAGGCATCTTTAATTCTTCTTCAAACATATTGGCGTTCTTTCATTCCAAAAATTTCGAATTTGGACTCATCGGTGTACAGAACCCGATTGAACATTTCCTGGCCCCAATCTTTGTGTTGTTTTGCGTATTTAAATCGTTTTTTTTTTATTGCCACACCTTAATAATGGTTTTCGAATTGCAATACACCCTCTTAATCGCGATTTAAGTAGGTGCCGTCGAATAAAAGAAGAGCTGACATTTTTCCCAGTTGCTGTTAATGTCTTTTCCCAGCTCGGTTGATGCTTTTTTTGTATTTCTTAAAGATAGGGCTTTTAAATATTTATTGTCATCTTTTGTTAGCTTAGAAAGTCTATCACTTTTCTTTCTATCTTCAAGGGAGCCAGTTTCTCTGATTTCTGTAACAGCATTCTTCGAATATCCTGTTTTGGATGTAGTTGTTATGACACATCGTTTTAATAAATAAACAAACTAATCCCTCATGTTTCCTCATCAATTTTGTTTATTTATTCAAAATAATATATTTTTTCAACTTTTCTTATATATTATTAAACTTAAGTACGCTTTAAAAAAATTACATAGGAAAAAAATTGTAAATACGTCTAATTATACAAGTGGTTTAAAACTTATTCACAGTACTGTATATAGAAAATTTATTTAACATGAAATATTATGATTCATTTTTTAGGTGATACACGTTTGCCATTAAGCTGGTGTTAACATTCTTTCGTTACTTTAGGGAACTCACATTTGCCAGCAGGCTGGCGTGTACATTCTTCAATGGAAATATTCAAATGCAATTACTAATGTGCGTCAAACAGTAAAAGCTCAAAATAAATCAAAAATAATGTACTATTATGAGGTTTTACCATCGAAAGATTACAAGTAAGTTTTTATTTTAATTTTAAAAATTAATTTTTATTAAAATAAACAAAATACTAATAACAATACGATAACATTTTTTTTTTTTTATATATATATTTGACATAAAAACAATTTTATATAACATTTTAATAAGATGTAAGTCAAAAATTTTAGCGTCAAAAGTTTTAGAGAAATTAAAATCTCAATAAAAAACACAGCTCACAGTAAAAAAACACAGCTCACAGTAAAAAAACACAGCTCACAGTAAAGATTTTCAACTTTTGTTTTCGTGAGAAATTTTCATATTATTTTCATATTATCAACATTGATAAGGTGTCAACATTGAAAGGGCGTCAACAATAATAAGTTGTCAACATTGATAGGGCGTCAACAATGATAAGGTGTCAGCATTGAAAAGGTGTCAATATAAAGTCCTTTAAAAATGAAATTTTCTTTTTTTATATGTTACAATGTAATTAGTACACCCTAAATATAAAAAGGTATTTTATGTATTTAGGGTGAAACTGCTTTTATTATATCTTGTTTTTATGTAGTATCTCATAGTTAATCAAAGTATATTTTTGTGCGTTTAGAGGATCGATGTCGAGTTTAAGTTCCAATCAAAGTCGTTTCTCACAGCTATCCATTTTGACTGGGACAATATCGAACGGTATGACCAATAGCTCTAGTGCCAGCAACTCTTCGTGTTAGCGTTGAGTGTTGTAAGCAATAACAGGATTTCGGAAGAAACGTCTCAAAAGATTATCTTAATCTTTGACTTTAACAAACCAAAATATCAATTTTGTGTTGATATTTGGCTAAATTATCTATTTATTAGAGTTTCCCTTTTAGGATAACTCGCAACTTTTTATATTCAAATTAACGACAAAATTTCTTAAACTTACAAAATAGTCTCGGAATTGTTTTGTGATGATGACAGAGTGGCAATTTAAACTGTATTTATGTTTTTAAATGACAACCTTTTTAAAAAATAATTTTTAAAGATTTTGCCCCATATTTTAAATTCCATATAGATAACATCTTTTTAAAAAATATATAAAAGCTCAGATTTTTTTTCCTAGCTTTTCTATGTACGTATAAGCTATGTATTTATATATTTAAAAAAATGACTTTTTCGGGTAAACCTATGCCGCCCATCTTAACACTATTTTTTTTGTTTTCGATAAGGCAAATATAAAATTTTGGTATTAAAAGGAACAAATTCTCAAAAGCTATTGAATTTAAGGAGGAATTTTGAAAGCTTAAGTGACAGGAAAAGATTAAAGCCGATTTGTGAAAATACGACCGAAAAGACAAATTTGAAACTTTACTGATTTTATATTCTTTGTTCCTACGGCAAAATTAACCCGAGAAAGCCCTTACTAAATTAGTATGGTACGATAACTTATTCAATTCGTAAAACTGATTAAGAAATACTGTACTATATTGTCTATTGTTTTCCATACAATTTTTACATTGCACTTAAAACTTTGGCTTACGTTAGTCAATAAAATGTTGACCGCGTTCTGTGCTCAGGAAATTCGTTCACCTTTTCAGGGTTTTGAGTGGCAAAATCCCATAAGTAAAAATCTATCATCACTGCATTAATGTCTAATTTATTTGCAGCGAAACTTTTTTCGCGCTGGATTATATTCGAAATGCTTCGACGTAAAAGCTCAACAACGTGAATCGAACATCCTCTAATTTCCATCTCTTTTCGTGAGTGCATATTCAACGTGTCTCCGTTTTGCAGCAGACGCATTAGGTTTTCGGAATATGAAATTACGCTGTAAGCGAGAAGTGCCTGAGGCACGCGATAATCTGCAAACATTGTTATTTTTTCGATGTTTTTAAATTTGCCAAATGTTTCACCTTCAAAACATGCCCATATATCAGCAATAAGAATCTGAACGCGCTTGTAAAAGGAAACTTTCCGATCTTCAAAAATTCCAATATCGCGGTAAGAAGGAAAATTCTTCGTAACCATTTCAATGACTTTTGTAACGTCTTGATCACACTTTAACAAAAAATTGCTAAATGAATTGTTGTAAGTACTACTTAAAATCTCCCCTGCTTCGCGTAGATTATTTGTCCGTTCCTCCAATAAAGGTAATTCCGTACCATTGCACGAACGAAATACGTGCTTGATGGTCTCTAGAGATATATTTTTGTAAAAACTTGGTGTGGTAATATGTATACCCTCCTAAAAATATTAAAGAATTTTTGTTAACATTAATTTTTAACTAATGCTTATTTTTATCAATTTAACGTTTTATATCAAGAAATATTCATATTTACAAATCATCTGAAATTTTTAGCTAATAAAAATATTCAAGAAAAAAAAGCGATGCGTTTTCGACAGCTTCTTTTAATATAAAGTTTTCGACAGTTTCTTTTAATATAAGGTAATACTATAATACAATAAAACTTTACAAAATAGTTATTATTTTTAGGCTACACATATTATTAATTTTAAAAATACGCTTTTTCATATGAATAAATTAAAATTGCGTTTAAATGCAAAGTCAAGAGTCTCAAAATGTAAGGAGACTTACGAATTACATTAAGAAAAATAATTGAGATTTTATGACTTGGAGTCTGTTGTTTTAGCATGGAGTCCCTTGCATCCATAATATATTATACAACATCGATAGCTCCTGTACATTAAGAGTCCTGATTTTTTTCACAAAAACATTTTTGGATCTCCTGGATACCACAAATAGTTATTTTGTGACTTTTAAGTTTGGAGTCCTTTTGGGTCTTAGCATTCCTGTACAAATGTCTTGATATTTGGAAAGCGTGAAACTTTGTATATAGGAATTACTAATAGGATTACAAAGATTTTTGTAATAACTTTTTGTAATAACATACATGATGCTTGCTTTGCAAAAAAGTAGTTCATATTAACACCGATTCATATTAGATTAAAAAGTTCTACTCATTCAGAGTAGAACGTTGTACATTAGAGTGCTTTTAATTTTATTCCTATTAAGCTTTTACACAAAAATCTGCAGTAGCAAAGAAATATCATGAGTCAAAGTTATCACAATGTCTAACAAAGTTTTATCACAAACTGAAGATCATGTTATTCTATGATTGTTCTGCTTTTAAAATGATTCAGATATAGTGCCAGCTAGACCCACGAGATTTTATATTTGCAAGAACTTGGAAGCAATTCATTTAGAACTATGAACCTAATAGAGCGAAGAACATTTACTTTCTGTATATTGTGTAAATGTAGATTTGAATTGTTAAGATTGAAAAAAAAGGAGCAAACAAATAATGATCTACCTGAGGCTTTTATTTCTTCAGAAATTATTTTTACAACTCTTGAATGATACTTTGCACTCTTGTTTTATTTGTGAAGTTGCTCAATTGAACGGCCAAAAATCAGTTGAAACTGGTCTTTTTTTTTATTAGGACGAACTCCAGTAGTATTAAAAGATTTTTTTACTGAATCGAGGCTCAGTTAGTGTCAGCGCTGTTGGCAACTAATCGATTGAGCAATAGTAAGCGACTGGTGTTGATATTTGACCGGGGCCAGGGCCGGGTTTGATATAATATACCCAGGGTCGGGTTTGTGACTGGGGCTGCATTAACACTTATACATCCTAAAGTATATTTTTTTAATTCAAAATTCATGTTATATTTTGTATATATATGTATGTATACACATCATTATGATCAACATGATCATTATAATCATTACCATCGTCATCATCAGGATTTAGCATTCCTCTTTTATGCTGTTTCTCTAATTACGGTCAATGCTCAAACGAGCTATCATCTCTTTTATGATAAACCAAAACTCATTCTTGCTCGGTTTCTTATTCAAAAAGTTGCATCATTTTACTGTATTTGTCCCTTCATGCTATAAAAACTTTTATTAATCAAATTTTTTTTCCTTGCACATCAAAAAAATCTCATATCTCTAACCCATCTTCCTGTTTTCCTTTTTTAAACCTAATACTTTTTAAGTCTTCAGTTAACCGTTTCCTAGCTTTTTAACTTATCCGCAATTTCAAAGTAACTCATAACTTAATAGTGGTTGCTTGCAACCTTGTTGGAAGTAAATTAGAGTTTAAAAATATATAAATATATGTCAGTCTTTAATAAATAGTAAATGTATAAAATTATAATATATAAATTATCATAAATTTTTTTCTAGCCCCAACTATTAACCCCTGCTAAATCTTATAATTTTGCCGGGATCAGGTTAGCAAAAAGTCTCATCTTTAGCCGGGGCCCCGTTCACTTTCTATTGAGCAATAGCATATTTAAATCTTTGTGGTGTTCAACATGTAGAAAAATCTTCAGTTTCAATCAAGGTTTTCTTTGAAACTTAGCCAGATAATACAAACAAATTTCTTTTTCAAACAGTTTTCTTATTCAAAAGGTGCATGTTCTCAAATCTTTTATGACTCGTGTGTGAGAAACTGGTGATCTTGGAAACTTTTTGTAAAAATAACTTATGCAACTTGAAGCAAATTTTACAGTTACTTTTTTGAAAATATTGCCTTAACTATTGACTATTAAAAATATTGGATTGGACAGAAAACTTGCAAATGTGTTTCTTGGATTGGGCTCAGCTGCGTTGACATACCCCTGTCCTTAATGCGAAACCTCAATGCAATCAAACAAACATCCTGTGGAAATTTCTTCTACACCCTTATGAATGTTTTTTTAAGGAGAGCATAAAAAGCTCTTGGAATTCCAACTACACCTAAGGTTTATGTTGTCTTTAAGCACCTACCTGAGTTTATTGACAATTAGGCTGAAAAGCATAACATTATCCAGCAAAAACTTTGCCCAACTCTACAAAAAAAAAAAAAATTTCTAAGTATCAGAATTAGTTCATACTAACCACACCTTCCTCTACATCCGTGTAAGTAAGTTTACACGGGTGAAATAAAGCTGTCCAGTCAAGTAAACATGGAAGCGGTATTTTTAAGGACAGATTATAGATTGTAGAGCTGTTAAGTGAAAATCAAAAAAGCTTGATATGTAATCTTTTGGTCTTAAGTAAAAGGAGAAAGATGTGTGAAATGAAGAAACAAACGAATTAATACCTATATGTAAAAGGTGGAGAAATGGTTATAAAAATCAAGTAAAATGTAGTAAATGTTTCACCATATGAAAGTGGTTGTCACAACTCTTAAGATGCCTCCACAATAAAAAAACTTCACGGTGCCCCACTCTCCCCTACATTTTTTAAAAAAAGCCATGTTTAGTTAACTTTTTCAATTAAAAAAAAAGCATTACTCATTTTACTTAAGTAAATTATGTTTTCTATTAACATTACTGCTGTAATTCATCAACCAATACATCATTATTTAATGTTATGTATATAAAATTTGCCGCTTTTTCTACTCCCATCTTGTTTCTTGGAATGAAAAAGCCCAAAAGTCGAAAAAATTCTTTTAATTCCAGCACTAAAAGCTGGTGCATTTAACAAACCTTCAATATCCATGATAATGTTGCAGTCCAAAGATTTAAAAGATTTCTACCATACTATTGGTAAAACATTTTTTTAAACAGATAAACTATACAAAGAGCTTTTATCGTATGAAGCAGATTTGGCTTTCAACTTGAATATTACTGGTAACAAGTTCGTAAATACTTCATCTCTAAAAATCATTGCAGCTTAATTTTTATTTTCAGAAAGATTAGATCCAAAATATCTAGGATCTAGCGTGTTTGCTTGGAAATGAGCATCACTGACAGTCTGAAGGTATCTAGTTTCCAATATATTTTTTTTTCAGCTGATAAAAATGATAACATGTTTATCAGCGCAATAAAAATCTCAACAGTGTCACTTATTTTTGTCTGATCTGCTTGCAACTTTTCTAGAGCAACTCCAAATGGTTTTAATATTTTCAAAACAAAATTAGTTTGGTTTAAATTGATACTATTTCGATTGGTTTAAACCATTGTTTTAAACCATTTGGCTTAAACCTATCAACCCTGCCCATGATCTATAAAAATAATGTTTGTATGTATGTAATTTCTTATATATGGTTGATCATTGTGGATGCCTATAAACGCAGAGAAAATATAAAGATCTAGATAGTACACAAGAATGTATTTTGAATGTATAAAATCCAGCGAATCCGGGAAAGAATGATTCAGAGATATTTCTAACGGAATAAATATTTCATCAAATATAACCAAACACATTTTCAGAAACATCAAATATAACCAAACAACCCCATAACATAAGCATAGGTAATAGTTATGATATCAAAGTATAAGGACAATAGCCGAGATAAAAAAAATGTTGTAAAAACTTTGACATTTTGACTATTTTTTTAAACGGATTTATACACACAAACAGACTTTGTTAACAATAACAAAGCGACTTAGCGAAACGAAGAATCTTAGCAACTCTATTGGGTAGAAAATACGCTTCAAAAAATTGTATGATTCATTTGTATATTTAGAGTTCTGCACCTAATAGGTCGGGGGCCGTATTCTCATCTCTTCGTTAAGCTTAACGGAGCTTTTTTCTGAAATTTCATTACAATATCTCTATGTAAAGAAATGACGAAAATTTATATAAATTCGTTAAAATAAAACTTATACCAAAATAAAACATTTATGTTTAAAAAATAATAATTTTAAATAAATTTTTTATTAATGTAATTTAACCCTACTATTATGTTGGGGTCCAAACGGACCCCACGAGTAGTTTGTTTTTGCATTATATATTTATGTAGCTAGTATTTTTTTTTAAAATTTTATGTATCTGTCAAATATCACAAAGTGTACAAAGACCAAAAAAATATTTTTTTAAAATTGCATCCTTTTTTTAGTTATTTTCAAAATATACATCAATGATGTTGGGGTCCATATGGACCCCAACATAGTTTTCTTATAAACTTAATTGTTTTTCATAACTTATGCTTTTAAAAACTGTTTTTATTTTTTATTTGTGACTTAACCTTTTTCTTTGCTATTTTTAGATAAATTAGATAAATTTAGATTTCGTAACAAATATTAAAAATTATGACTGAAAATAAAAAAAGAGTTTGTATTAGATACACTGCTGAACAGGCTCAGGAACTATTGTTTGCATCGCTTGATAGAGATCCATCAAGTGAAGAAGAGCTAACATCTGATGATGATGAAGAGGAAGAAGAAGTTGTTGAAGTAACAACAGACAGCTCAGAATATACTGAGTCATCAGATGATGCTGATTTTCAAGTAGATACTCCTGCAATTTCAAAAGCAGAGAATAGGTCAACACCAGTATTAGGAGCTAGAAGATGTAGAACTCGTGGTGGAGTAAGAGGCACTAGCAGCATTTATGGCTTAAATAGTCAAAGGAGAATAAGTTATGCAAATCAGGTGTTAGATAGAGGAAATATACATAATGATAGAGTTGAGGAAATAAGTCCAGGTAAAACTAATGAAATAGTTGAAACTGAAGTGGAATTTTGCAGTACAACAAATGTTTATAAGTGCCCAAAAAGTAATGAAATATGGCAAAAACAAAAACTAAACAATTCTAAAAAATTTGCAGCACAAAATGTAATGAAATTAAAACCAGGATTAACACCATATGCAATACGTATGACAAATAAATGATGCTTTTCAACTTTTTTTTACCCCAAAGATCTTCAAGATAGTTCTAACTAATTCAAACAAAGAAGGTGAAATTGTTTTTAAAGAAAAGTGGGCACCAATATCTGAGGATGAACTAAATGGGTTTCTTGGACTTTTATTTTTAGCAGGTGTTTACCGATCAGCAGGTGAAGCTACAGAGGAGCTATGGGACATTAGTGATGGCCGGCAGATTTTTCGTTCGGTAATGAGTCGTGAGCGTTTTCATACCATTTCAAGAGTTTTGAGATTTGACGACAAAGCAACTCGATTATTAAAACGCAACAATGACAAATTTGCACCTATTCGTGAGGTTTTTGACGTTTGGGTACAAACACTTTCAAATAGTTTTAGACCATATGAAAATGTTACTGTTGATGAACAACTGGTTCCATTTCGTGGACGTTGTTCCTTTAGACAATATATAAAATCCAAACCAGCTAAATATGGCTTAAAGCAATGGTTATTGTGTGATTCTAGTACCAGCTATGTCTTGAATGCACAAATTTATACCGGTCGTATTCATGGGGAGGGACCAGAAAGAAAT